>NC_073305.1:39008055-39203055 GCF_027595985.1 Sorex araneus | reverse complement strand
GTTGTGTGACTGTGTTGTGGTGCTCCTCTTCATTTCTTTCTTTCTTTTTTTCTTTTCTTTTCTTTCTTTTTTCTTTTTTTTACAAAGCTGACTTTTAGGTAAATACTTTTCTGGCCAATCCCACTGAATTAACTATCTGGGTCATTTGAATTTCTTCTCGGGAAATAATGATGGCCTTTGGGAAATGTAAGGTAGACTGCAGTTCTGTGAGCAGAGAGAAATACCAACCTCCCTCTTCCTACACCACTGCCTTCTGTTTCTACGTGACCCAGGGAACCAAATTAGCAGCTACTTCCAGCTGCAGGGGTCCCGTGTGGCCTTGAATCTCTCTGGGGAAGTCCCTTAGGCATTCAGGGGGAGCTCTGCACGTGGGGGAGATGATATTCGTGTTACTCTTCTGTGTGTGAGAGCTGTGATTTCCTTCTAGGCAGCTAACAAAAAAATTTTTTAAAATAACATTTTGTAGATTCCTCTCCATTTCTCAAAGGTGAACTCAAGAGGTATGTGCTGTCGTTTCTCTGCTGTAGCATTGAGAGGACGAATACTTGTTTCGCTGTACAAGGGAAGAACAAAAGCTCTCAGACCTGAGTTAGGAAGTAGGTTGCTGGTGGGGACAGCTGAGGAGCTTTGATTACATATAACAAAATATTGTAGTGGATGAAACCAGCTCCTCTCTGGCTCGGGAATGTAGGGAAAAGAGCTTGAACAGGAGAATCATTTTTATTTGTCCTGAAAAAGTATGCTAAAGATGATAAAGATATAATGTCAGTCAGAAGGGAAGGCTAGAAGCTTTTGGTTCCTGAACAAGGTTGGTATATCACCTTTCACCTTGAAAGAAGAGCTGGCAAGGGCAGATATGGTGGGAAGTTATGTAAGGGGATCTTTGTGGAATAGTGGTAAAAGGATACAGCAGACCTAGTGGTTTAAAGAACAGAAGCTAAGTTTCTTTTGAGGGGGGGCGTGTTGAGTTTGGGGCCCATGTTCGACTGTGCTCAGGATAACATGTGGTTTAAGGGTTCTAACTGGGGTCAGTTGCTTACATTTTTCACATTAAGCCCAGAAGCTTACGTTTTTTCACAGTCCTAGAACAGCGTTACTCAACCTTTTTCTGATAGTGGGGCCTTCTTGCATAGTTTCTTCCCTGTGACCAACCCCCAATTCCCATCCTATCGATTGACTCCCTAGTTTTATGCAGTGGCTCTCCTCCCATTTAAGTGATTTTCACCTGTGTTCCCTTGGAATATCCTGGGAGCCTACATGGGGCTATATGGCCACTGGTTGAGAAACAATAGCCAAGAAATTAGAAAATAAGATCAAGGAAGCAGCAGGGTTGCTTTCTTCTTGGTTCTCACTCCTTGTCTTATAGATGTCCATCTTCTCACATGAGTCCTCAGATGGTGTTTCCATGATCTCATTGCCTCTAAGGATCTTACTGGGGTAGCACCTCCTCTTGACTTAATTTGACATTGGTTACCTCTTTGAAGGCCTTTACATTTCGTTTTTTAATTAAAGAGCCATGATTTACAAAGATACTGATAACTGCATTTTAGGCATACTATAATTTAACACCAATCCCTTCAACAGTGTCAACTTCCCTCCACCAGTGTTCCCAGTTTCTTTCCTCATCCAACTCCCACTCCACTCCTGCCTGTCAATTTTATGGGTACATTACAAAGTTTCAGTTACTGCCACTTAGATCGCATTTTTTCAGTTCTATTGAATCTGTGTTTTGTGTAGATGGTTATACCCCTCCTTCATATAGCTGGTATAGCTGGAGCCCTGATGTGCAGGTCTTATTTTTAAGGTCACATTCTCGGGTGCTGGAGATTAGGACTTCAGAATATGAATTGTTTAAGAACCATTCCTTGCTTCGCGGGAATTGAAGAGGGAAGGTGGGAGTTGGGTGACTAGAGAATAGAAGAAATAAGACTGATAGTGCCCCAAATTGTTGACGTTTGGAGTCATTAGAATATATCTGGTGCAAGGGTCATTTTAACTCAGATAGCTTGACCAGAGTATACTAAGAGGCTCCAGGTAAGCTCCCCAAAAGAAAGGAGCTGTGGCCCCATGCTCACCAGCAAGGTAAAGAAGCCGAGTGCATAGTTTTGGAAAGTATAGAATGGCAAGCATTTTGAGGGTGTGGTGGGGAGCAAGGGCTTAATGGTTCCATAAGTGTCCAGATGAAACTAGCTGTGTAGGTGACTGCAAGTCAGAGAAGTACAGGCTTGGAGCCTAGACTGTGGGGAGGGCTTTAGACATGATACCCCTGTGTACAGCTACACTGTACACAGGGGTATCATGTACACAGGGGTACATACCCTCGGCAGGTTTGTCTCCTACATCACATAGCTTATATGCAAACAATGCCCTGGACTGCGGCTTCTGTGGATGGGCACAGTGGTTCTGACCCCAGGCTAGTATCTATCCAATGTTGCAGGACTAGCCGTCAAAGATAACGCCATATGACAGCAATGGAAGCAACAGGCTGGGCAGACTCTTGTTCTTCCTCTCCATCAGGCATTCCAAAACAGGGCTGGGGCTGGGGAGCTAGCTCAAGAGGCTGAGAAGCTGCTCTGCATTCTGAAGGCCCTACTACTGCATGGTGCCTGAGCCCCCCTGGCCTGGAATGACTCTAATGTATAGCTGGGAACAGCCTCTAAACACCACTGGGTGGGTGTGCCCCCATCCCCCCGCCCCCCAAATAAATAATACCAGAATTTACCTCCTCAGTCTGAATAAGACTCCAGAATATTAAGACATGAGGCAGAGATAATCCAGAGGTAGAATTTTCTAGGAAGATGGGAGCTTATATTTTGGAGAAATAGGGATAAGATGGGCTTATACCCAAAGCTGCTGGGGTTGTATTTGTGACGTGACTGTTTATTTGGAATAAATAAATAGGAATAGTGGACACTTTTTGGGACTGAGGCCTTAGCAGTCTGCCCTTTCCCCCCATGACAAATGAGTGGACAATGATGTGGTAGCTATACATAGCAGAACACTGGTCAACTGTCAGAAAATATGTAACCTCTTTTTGCTGCAACATAGATGGAACCGGAGGGTGTCATGTCATGCAAAATAAATCAGAAGGAGAAAGACAAATACCAGATGATCTCACTCATAGATAGTAGATAAAGAAACAAAGCAAGGGAATAAAATATGTCCAGTGAAAACAAATCATGACAATGACAATAGAACTGAGGTTACTGAAAGGTAAGGAGGAGTGGAAGGAGAGGGTCTTATTGGACACCAGGGGAGGTTTATTAGCATTTTGGTGGTGACTGTGGTGTGGTGACATTGCACCTCTAAAACATATAGACATTTACACTCTTGTAGTCAAATTTTACCTTAACAATTTTTTTAAAGTCTACACTTTTGGAAATTGGTTCAAATTTGGACTCATTCTACATTCAAATATATATGTGAATCCATTTGTCACAGTCCACTGGGTAAAGGTTCATGTGCCATCTTTCTTGGTAGCACTGATAGAAGTGCTGGCTTTAAGTACCACAGTATGGGAGAGAAGACCCAAGTCCTCCCACCCACTCTCCCATATGCCTTCCATGAGGAAATGTTCCTTCTTAAGGTGAGTTTCTCAGTGTAGGCACAGAGACAGGGACTTTGCACAATGAATTTATTAAGGGGAAGGCAGGTGTTAACTATGGAGCCCAGAAAAATATGGGTGAGCAAGGGCAAGGGGAAACCAAATAAGGCTTTGAGGTCACAGAGAGTTCCAGCTTTTTGCTGAATCCCACAAGGTTCGCTGGAAGGTATCACTCCACCAAGCTTATCCCTATTCAGGCATCGCATTGTGTTTGTACAATTTTCAGTCAATCAATCCTTGTCTAGTTGGGGATAAGAAACTTCCAGTGTGGAGCTCCTGTGACTGACAGCTCTGGCAGCCAGGTCTTCCTAGGGAGAGTCAAATGTGGGTGTTAGAAGCATAGGCCAGCACCCCTGGAGAGGCGCAGAGAGAAAGGGTGAGCGGTATGCCCCTGGAGCCTGGAGCCGTTTCCGAGAGCTCAGCTGAGACCAGGGCCTTCTGTTCTTCCCACCTGCATTGCTGTTTTCAAACCTGGTTTAGGGGAGCAGTGGAAATTTGAGTGACTTCTTGACTCCCCAGTTTGGTGACCTTGTATAAGTGCCACTGATCCTTCACTGCCCAGTGCTGACTTGGGGTGAATGAGCATTGCTCCCTTGCAGCGCCATCACAAAGAGAAGAGGCTTGCTCCATGTCTGGCCTCCTGGGGTTGCAGGATTTGGGGAAATGCCAACTCCTTTCTTCCCTGCTCTCCCACCTCTTAGGAAAAATCCAGTTACCTGCCAGCACCAGAGCTGCAGAAAAGGCCCGGTGCTCTGCCCATTTTGTTTATGGACTTTACCAGGGAAGGTAACAATTTAGATGGCAAATTGCACTGCCAGAGTCAGGGAGTTGGTGTATTAATTCCCGGCTCTTTACCGTGACAGGTTTAAAGCCCCATATCTCAGGGAGTCCTGGGGCTCATTCCCTGGCAAGAGCAACACACTTTGCTATTTCCTGGCTGCATCGGGCATTTCTCAGCATGAGTTCCCACACCTCTGTTCCATCCGGCTGGGGCCAAGATTCTGGTAGCAGGACTCAAAGGGCTAACTTCATCCTGCTTCCACTCCAAGCAGCCAAGGGTGAGCTGCCTGCCTGCCTGCCTGTGGCATAACAGTGTTGGGAGGAAGTCACATTCCCTTCTTTGAACAGCAGGGACAAGTTGTGTTTCTCGGCATCCTGTAGCCTGTATCAGGCAGCGGTGGAGTGTAAGTGTCTCCATATGAGCCTCTCAGTCCAGAAAGGGCCTGGAATCTCACTGATCAAAGCCCAGTTCCTCTTTCAATTCAGCCTCAGGCAAATATCCACCTAAGGTGAGATTGTACCCATTCTGCATGTGGGACTACTGAGGTGTGAGCAAACACTTGTGGCCAGTGAGAAGTAGGCCCTACCATTGAGCTAACATATTTCCCACTTTAATCCTGGGTGACCACCTGACCCATATAACCCACGCCCCTGTCTCCTGCTACTCTGATACTCTCAGGCCTAATTATGTGATGTATATGTGGTATATGCAAGTGTGCTTCACTCTCCTCATGTGCCCCTGCTCTCTCCTCTGTCAAAAACCAAGCAACAGTAGTTCATTAAATGTTGTTTAGCCTTTCTTTAGGCATGCTCTGGGAATCTCGCCCTCTACCCCCAGAGGCATATTAGGGTGCTCCTTCCCAGCAAAATTTCTTATAATGAATAGGAGCACATTTTCTTCACTAGCACTTCTCATTAAGTTGAAAACAGCCCCAACACCTTGGGGTTGTGGAGAAGTGGCAGTGTTTAGCCAAGTGTCTGGCACGACCCATATGTTCCCAATGACAGGTCATGGTTGTCATTTCTGTCTGCCTCTTTCAGTGGGTGCTCCTACGTACCTTCTATAAATAAGAGGATGTACTTCACACAAAGTCTGACATAGAAATTGAAATCGAGACGCGTTTAAGGAAACAAAGGTTCTTGGTGATAGCTGGGCCCAAAGAGGAATTGTTTAACCATCATTGTCCTATAGAACTCTCTGTAATGAAGGGACATTTCTCTCATTCACGTTCTGCCATTCAATTGTGACTGACCACATGTAGCTACTGAGCTCTTGAGTGGTGGGGGAGTGCAGATAAGAACTTGTATTTTTAATTTCACTGAATTTGGGTGTAAATAGCCAGGTGGTAAGTGCCTACCCATGTGAAGAACAATGCTTTTGCTCTTGTTTTGTACTGCCTTGAAGGGAAAGATTTAGCCATGACACACATGAGTGATGTAAAATGACTATATGGCCCAGTGATGCTTAAAAACATGATAAGGAATTTTGCAGATCATTCCCTGGAGGTGACGTGCCTGAGCCAGAAACATTCAAAAGTGATTAGTGACTTCAGGTTGGCAAAGGGAACACCAGGATGATAACATCTGTTAAGTTCACCTGGGGTTTAAAGTGTGACAGGAGCCCAAGTGTGACAGGAGCAAAGTTGTTTAGGCTCCTTCGGGTGTAAATACTATGAGCAAATCTCCACTGATACTTCTTATAGACACAGCTCTAGCTATGCTTTTTTAAAATATGAAATATTCTCTCCTTTTCCCTAAGTAACCCCATTTCTAGAAATTTATCCTGAACCACAATTACTCTCAGATAACTAATATTTTGCATACAAAAATGGTAAGTATGGTGGTGCTTACATCAATAGACCCTTAGAAATAAGTCATATGCTGAACACGATGCCCACTCAACACCTTTATTGCAAACCACAACACCTAATTAGAGAGAGAGAACAAAAGGGAATACCCTGCCACAGTGGCAGGGTGGGGTGGGGGGGAGATGGGATTGGAGGGGTGGGAGGGATGATGGGTTTATTTGTGGTGGAGAATGGGCACTGGTGAAGGGATGGGTTCTCGAACTTTGTATGAGGGAAACATGAGCACGAAAATGTATAAATCTGTAACTGTACTCTCACTGTGACTCACTAATAAATAAATTAAAAAAAAGAGAAATAAGTCATATGTTTATTAAAGAAAAGAACTAAAGGAATTACATAATAAAATACTAGAAATAATTCAAATGGTTAAAAAGAAGATGACCAAGAATTTGCATGATATTGATAATGCTAGAATATTCTTTAAACATAAAAATAATATTTTTATTATGTTGTTGATTTATAAAGGCATGATTGCATGTGCAAAAAAATTTCAAGTTTTAAAACATGCATAAGATAACAATAGAAAAAAATGAATGAAAAGTATTTCATTGAATTTCTGCTTTTGAGAAAATGGAGTAGACATACTTTTACTTAATACACCTCTAAGTACAATTAAAAACTCTGAACTTTTCTTACAAAACTGGTATGCAGACTTTGAAAAGAGGGGACAGGCAGCTAACCACTCTGAGATAATATTTAAAAAAGCATGATTACACTTTCTGGGTTTTATTTTCTACCTTATATTTACCAAATTTGGAGCTGAAGAGGCAGGTAGCCCAGAAGCATTAATGTGTACAGATACAAATGTCTTAGGACTTAGCAGACCAGAAAAGAAGCAGACTAGCAGGAAATGTTTAGACAATAACCACTGTTCTGAGGCCAAACAACAGAAGAATCTGGTCAATCCTCACTTATGCCAGTAAAGGTCAACAGAGTCTAAATTTCCACCCTCTTGAGGCTGTAATAGGATAATCTAACTCCCCAATCCTCCACAAAAGATATCAGAGAAGATCATATATAGGTCTATGACTTATTTTCCCCAGGGCTTACTCATGGCGCTGTGCTCAGGCATCACTCCAGGACCATAAGGCATCACTCTGGGACCATAAGCAGTGCTGGACGGAATAAACTGGGGTCAGCCACTTATGAGAAAAATACCTCAACCTCTGCTATCTCTTCCAGCCTGGGATCCAGTACTTTTACCTTCACAGGTTAGTAATAAATACACCATCTCTAATAAGCCAATCAAAACACAAGGTTTAAATAAGAATCAGATTTACAATATGAACATGTCCAGGTTTCAATAGAAAATCACTGCAATACTAAAACCAGGAAAATCTTAACTAAATTTAAAAGTCAATCAATAGATGTTAACACAGTCAACAATCTATAGACATTTTTAAGTTGCTTTACTGAAACAATAGAATGCATGGTAGTTTCAAGTGCACATGGAACATGTACTAAGATAGACACTATCCAGGGTCATTAAAATAAGCCTGAACAAACTGAAAATAATTGAAGTCATTCAGAGTGTGTTCTACAACTGCAATGAAATCAAGTTAGAAATCAATAATGGAAAGATAACTGAAACATCTCCAAATACTTGGAAAGAAAACAGCACATTCTGAATAAACCATTGGCTAGAAAAAAAAGCCTCAGGGGAAATAAAATAAAGCATTAAACAAAAAGAAAATGAAAATGCAACATATCAGAATTGTGGAACAGATATAGTGCAGTGATTAAAGGAGATTTATAGCACTAAATGCATACATTAGAAAAGGAGAAAAGTCTCAAAGCAATAATAAAACTCCCACTTAACAATCTAGAAAATCAAGAGCAAAATAAAACCAAAGCAACTGTCAGGATGGAAACAATAAAGATAAAAGCAGAAATCAATGAAATTGAAATTGAAACAATAGGGAAAAATCAATGAAGAAAAGAGATGGCTCTTCAAAAAAGAAATCAATAAAATTGATAAGCCTCTAGCAAGACTAACAAAAGGAAAAAGAGAAAGAAGACAATAATACCAATATCAGGAATGAAATAGAACTTATTAACAGACCCTACAGGCATAAGTGTGTGCTTAAATGTGTGCCTGAATGTGTGCATTGAGTCTGGGTTCTAAAAAAAGAAATCACCTTGGCATAAACAAAATATTTAAGGTAAATATCAGGTAAGTTCTCATGTGCCTGTTTTTCAGTTTTTCAAATAACTGCTGGGGCTGGAGAGATGGTACAGCAAGTAAAGCTCTTGCCTTGCATGAGGGTGACCCAGGTTCAATCCCGGCACCCGATAGAGTCCCCAGCACTGCCAGGAGTAATCCTGAGTTAAGAGCCATGAGGAAGTCCTGAGCACTGTCAGGTGTGACCCAAAACATAAAAAAAATATGGCTGTTAAAAACTACATAAAATCATGTATAGGGACCACATATTTTTCTCTTTGCACGAGACTCCCCAGACCCCCAGAATTCTGTGTAAGGGGCACTTTGTCGACTTGAACATGATTCATGTAAAAAGCCTCAATACATTCAGGGTTTGGCCAAGCTCAGGACATGCTGACTCATTCCAACATATAATACTCTTTTGGGGTGGGGGGGGGGCGGCTCCATAGTAGAGCTCTCTTGCATGTATGGGACCCTGGGTGTGATCCTTAGCACTGCAAGGAAAAAAAAAGAAAACAAACAAAAAATATAAACAAGTGGAATTTCATTTGGGAGAAGGTCAATATATATGAACCAATCCATAAGTATCTATTGAATTTTTATTGTAAGTAGTTCTTTTAGTGTATATATACATATATATACACACATAAACATATATAGTTCTTTTAGTTTACTAAAAGAATTACTTACAGTAAGACAATATATACATGCCTCTCAGAGAGCCTGGCAAGCTACCGAGAGTATCCTGCCCATATGAAAGAGCCTGGCAAGATCACCCTGACGTATTCAATATGTCAAAAACAATAACAATAACGGGTCTCATTTTCCTGACCCTGACAGAGCCTCCAATCACTGGGAAAGACAAGTAAGGAGAGGCTGCTAAAATCTCAGGGCTGGGACTAATGGAGATGTTACTGGCGCCCACTCAAGTAAATCTATGACAGTGATACAGGCATAAAAGAGTAAGAGGAGAATACTATAAACAACTGTACACACATAAAATTAACAACTCATAAAGGAAAGATTACACTGATGAAAAATAACTATCAAAACTCACTCAACATAAAATATGTCTTTTTGAATAATCTGTGAAGGAAATTGAAATTTGTAATTTGAAAATTCCCCTAAAGAAATCTCTAGGGTTCAGATGGTTTCACTGGAGAATTTTAGCAAACACGCAGTCAATTCTGCACACATTTCTTTCAAAAAATAAAAAGGGAAGAAACACTTTCCAACTCATCCTATGTAGCTATTATTATTCTTTAAATAAACAGAAAACATAACAAAAAAGCATGACCTAATATATCTCACAAACAAAGATGCAAAAAAAAAAATCCTTATTAAGAGTCAGAGAGGTAGTACAGTGGGTTGGGCTTTTGCTTTGCACATGGCCAACCAGAATTCAAGTTAGAGCAACCCATAGGTTCCCCAGGTCCACCAGAAGTGATCCCTGAGTGAAGAGCCATGAATAAGCCCTGAGCAGGTGTGGCCTCCCAAACAAACAAACAAACAAAAAGTATCCAAAAATCCTTAATAAACATTAACAAATGGAATTTTACCATATAAAAGAAAACTATATGCTTAGATGGAATAGAATTTATTTCAAGTATATGGTAATTCTTTTAAAAACTGTCAGTGTGATCTATTATATTAACATAAAAGGCACATGCTTCTATATGTTTCTGCATAAAAAGAATTGACCAATATCAACAACCCCTTTTAAGACAAAAGCTTTAAAAATAGGAGAAATCTTCTCAACTTGATAAAGAACACGTATAAAAGCCCTTCAATTGACCTTATACTTTTTGTTGCAGAACTGTGGCTTACCTCTAAGCTCAGAAGCACAACAGACATGCATGCCTTTGGCACTTGAAAACAACAATGTGTTGGAATTTCCTGCTAGCGTAATAAGGCAAGAAAGGGAAATACAAGGTATACATAATGAAAGGGAAGAAATAAAATTGTTTCTTTTTTTAGATAATATAATTGTGTAGCTAGAGAATCCCCAAGAAAAGTTTCTAAAAGGTTTTCCTTTAAAAAATATCAGTGACTTTAACAATATCATAAGTAGCACTGCACTGTAGCACTGTCATCCCATTGTTTGTTTGAGTGGGCACCAGTAATGTCTCCATTGTGAGACTTGCTGTACATACAAAAATCAATCAATATTTTATACACTAGATATTATCATGTGACCACTAAGATTAAAAATACACTATCATTTACAATCACTTAGTAAAAGAATAAAATACCTAGGCATAAATATAACAAAGTATGTACAGGACTTGTGTGCTGAAAATGACAAATTACTAATGAAATAAGGAAGTTTTAATAACTGGAGATATATACTGTATGAACAGATTGGAAGTTTTTTCTTTTTAAAAATTAAAAAATTATCTTTTTTTTGACTCGCAGTGAGACACACAGTTACAAAGTTGTTCATGATTGGGTTTCACTCATATAATAATGTTCTATCACCTGTCCTTTCACCAGTGTATACTTCCCATCACCAATGTCCCCAGTTTCTTTGAACTTTATTATTTTTTATTATTATTTTCAAAATTTTTATTTTATTGAATCACCATATGGTAGAACATTACAGAGCTGTTCATGATTGAGTTTCAGTCATACAATGTCAGGTTTGAAGATTTTGACCCAAATCATCAGCCTACCAACTGGAGAATTTTTCCCAGAGATTGGTAGGGTTTAACAGAAGAGCCTCATGGAAATCAGACAGGAATGGTTGTGAGAAAAGTGAAAAAAAGTGTGGCTATCTTCCAGATGCTCTTGAAAGTGCAAGGGACATGGGTATGGCAACCAGCAATGATGCTCTATGCAAGGAATGCTACCATAAGCCAGAAAGCTGTATTTCAGAGCCCTCAAGGCAGGCTTTCAGAGTCAGAGACTCTCTTAGACAAATTATGAAATAAAAAAATAATGCCCCTTTCTTCTGACATTCTGGGTATCCTGAGAGCATGTTGCCAGCAGGCCCAAAGTCTAACTGAGCAATTACTGGAAGCCCCTAGCTCTCCTCAGGCAGCAGAGGCTGCAGGGTAGAAAGCCCCCAGCTCCTCACACGGAAGGCTGGACCTTTCCCACTCTGGCCATGTAGCCTGGGGTGATGCTCCATGTTTAGCCCAGAAGGCAGGAAGCATCTTCATGAAGTTCATTGTCTTCAGCAGTTTTCTTATTTATAGACAGGAAATATGGGTTGATTGCTAGAACCCAAGAGATCCTTCCAACGAAGAGTCCCAGTGGGTTTCTACCCTAGACAGGGGTGTTGGAGGGGACATTGATGAGGACGTCCTTGTAGCCAGGCTGGCCCAGCCTCTGCAGAAGTTTTGCATCCTTGTGTTCCTACGTGATTCCTAACACAGATGGAATTCATGGGGCAGGAGTGTTCATCAGACACAAAGAGAAGGGGTGTTTTCTCCCCACACGACAGCACTCCCATTTTGCATAACATTATTCTCTATTGTCAAAACCTTCTTATATCACTAATCAAATTAGTAATTAACTTCAAATTTAGAGCAGACCCAAACTTCCCTTCTAACCAAGATGATTCTTTGTTCACAGCCTTCTTTAGTTTTTGCCATGTTGCCTGTGTGTTCTTTTCTTTTAGTTTTATCTTAGGTGCTTTGATGTAAAATATTGATAATGGCAGGGTTTCATGCATTACATTACACACAAGACATCACAACACCGCACCCTGCACCAGAGTGTTCCTCCCCACACCAGGTCCCAGTGCATCTCTCTGCCCCCATTCCATCTCCCAATCCCAACAGCGATATACTTCCTGCTACAGTGAAGGTCTCAGTTTCTGTGGCCATGGAAATATGTTGTTTCCTTACTATGTTTCTTCATGTCCCACATATGAGGGAGATCATTCTGTATCTGTCCCTCTCCTACTGATGAGCTTCATTCAGCATGATACTCCAGTTCTGTCCACATAGCAAGTTGCATGACCTCATCTTTTCTTGTAGCTGAGTACTAGCGCATTGTGCATATGTATTGTGGTTACGTTATCAGTCATCTGTTTCTTTGACACTTGGGCTGTTTCCAGCTTGGTTGTTTGCCTACACAGTTTTAAAGGTTTCCAACTCTGGGTACAAGTCTTTAATTCTGGGTACAATTTTTCACTCAACATTATGTCATGGACGTCATTTTGTGTTACTATATGATTTCATATCTATTTTTACAGCTTTATGACATATATTACATTGAGTTACTAGACAATAATTTATTTAGTCATTGCCTATTAATGGGCATTTATGTCAGTCAGTTTTCACTTTTGACTATGGTGCTGACAGCTGTATGAATGTCTTTGTCTTTATAGTCAGTTTCTTTTGTTAAGCACTGCCTTTGGGTAAGTTGCAAAGAGAAGCCAAGCTTAAAGGACTGAAGATATGAACATTTTTTTTCCCTTCATATATTATCTTATAAAAAGGATTGGCTCCATTTACAATGTTACCTGTTAAGTGACGGTACAATTTCCTCCCCAACGTCTCTCATAATCATAGTCAAAATATGTATTATTAGACTAACATTGTTATTCTAATATTTGTTCTATTATTAGTTCTCAGAGTTCTTAAATCCTCACATGCTTCAATTGCATTTCTTGTTTTCCTTCAGTCTGACCTGTTGGTTCAGGAAGATCTATCAACTCTCCATATCTTGTTGGTCTTAACTTTTAAGGACATCCCTCTATTCTCTATGTTGATTCTTGATCAGTTTTCACTGACTTATAGACTGTGTGGAATTTCCCTGAATGTCTCTGCCTTTCATCCAACTTTATTCTCCTCCACTAGGACAGCTTCCTGCATAGCCAACTCCTACAGTTAGCTCAGTGCTGAAGTTTCTGTTTCTTACTCTCTGAACATCATTCTCTCCTGAAAATGGGCACTGATTTAGATAATTAAGGCCAATTATGAAGAATATGTTCACATATGTTTTCCCATATGTCATTCCCATATGTAAATAATATATATTTTTTGTCACTTCATTGATTTTAGAAAATTGATTCCTTTCAGAAAATACTGCTGAGTATCTAAGATATTCTGGATAGTAAAGATATGACTGTGAAGACATGTATTCTTATACAGCTTACATTTTACTGGGTCATATATTAGATTAACAAGTAAGTGAATATATAAATAAATAACTACAACGATAAAGCAGTTCCAAGAAGTAAAGTAGCATAAAAGAACAGATAATTATAGAGAAAGGTGAAAGGGTGTCCTGAAGTTGGTTTGCACCAGGTCTTGAAATTTTATCAATTCTTTCTAGCCAAGTTCAGTGGGCTCATGGTGGCTGCTAAAAATTGGCTGTGGTGGAAGTAATTATGTCACACACACAAAGATCAGGGACAGAAGATTATTAAGCATTTATCAGCATGCAAGTGATTACAAAGTTGTATGTGTGTATGTGTGTGTGTGTGTGTATGTGTGTGTGTGTGTTAGAGCAAAACCTGACAAGGTGACATTTGACCTGGAAGATATGCCATTGTGAGACATATGGATATTTGGAGGAAGAGTGATCTGGCTCAAGGGAACTGTCAGTGCAAAGGCTTAAGTTAATGTGTCATTGGCCTGTCTTAGAAATAGCAAGGAACCAGTGTTGGCATGGATGTGGGAAGAAAGGGACTCTTCCACACTGCTGGTGGGGATGCCGACTGGTTCAGCCCCTTTAGAAAACATTATGGACGCTTCTCAATGTTATTGAAAATTAGAAATTAGAAATTTTAATTAATTATAAATTAAGCTCCCATTTGACCCAGCAATACCACTTTTGGGAATATATTCTGGAGAAGGGAAAAAGTATAGTAGAAATGACATCTGCACTTGTATGTTCATCACTGCACTGTACCTCATGCTGATTTATTAATAAAAAATTTAAAAAAAGAAATAGCAAGTAAAGTAGTATAACAGAAGTATACTTAGAGTGGGTGATGAAGAGGGCCAGAGCGATAGCACAGCGGGTAGGGCGTTTGCTTTGCACGCAGTCGACCGGGGTTCAATCCCCGGCATCCCATATGGTCCCCCAAGCACTGCCAGGAGTCAGGAGTCATTCCTGAGTGCAGGGCCGGGAGTAACCCCTGAGCATTGCTGGGTGTGACCCAAAAAGCGGAAAAAAAAAGAGTGGGTGATGAAGAAAAGGTGATAGATAGGTGCAGCAGGGACACTGGTAAGAAATGGGATCACATACAGGCCTTGTGGGTCATTGTAAATTTAACTTTAGATATAAGAAAAAGTCACTGGAGGAGTTGGGGGTGAAAAGTGACATGGTTTAACTTATGTTTGAAAAGGAAACTTTGGTTATTATATTGAGAATAGATGTGAAGAAGGGCAAAGTTACATGCCAATCATTAGGAGGCTATTGAAATAATCTAGGAGAGAGCAATGGTCATTTGGATTGTAGGGAGGTGGAAAAATGGTTTAAACTTTAAATAGTCCAGGAAGAACCCACAGAATTTGCTGATGATTAGATGTGCTGTGTGTGAGAAAGAAATAAGGGCGATACTTTTATAGTTTGAAGAAAATGTTTTGGGGACAGAGAGATACCAGGGTTAAGATGCTTGCCTTGCATACAGCCAACACTCGTTTAATCCCTGGCACAACATATGGTCCTCCAAGTACTACCAGGAGTGATCCTTGAGCACAGAGCCATGAGTAGCTCTGAGCACCTCCAGGTGTGATGCTCACAAGACAAAATGGTTTAATTAGGGATATGGAGACAGTGTCAGAGTCTACCTTTAGCTGTTCGGTTTTCATATCATGTAAAAAATACAAATCTTACTATTCCAAGGGGCTGGAGCGATAGCACAGTGGTAGGGCATTCGCCTTTCACGCAGCCAACCCGTGTTTGATTCCTTCACCCCTCTCGGAGAGCCCGGCAAGCTACCGAGAGTATCGCGCCCACATGGCAGAGTCTGGCAAGCTACCCGTGGTGTATTCGATATGCCAAAAAACAGTAACAAACAGGTATCATAATGAGAGATGTTACTGGTGCCCGCTTGAACAAATTGATGAACAACGGGATGACAGTGACAATGACAGCGACTATTCCAAGGAATATTTCCTTCAAGCTGTGTTTGAATCTAAGCAGCTCACTCCTAAGCAAACTTATTGTGAAGCTGTGAAGGAAAATGCCCATGAAACTGATTCTCATCCTTCCCTATGCATAGTAACAAAACTTACTTTGGCCACGAGGTCACTTAGTGCATTTTTCCAAGTGTGGACTAAGGGAAGTGGGTCGAATTACTTTCAAATAGTTCCCAGACAAAAGAGATGCCATATGTTTCTGTCCAACCCCATAAGCTCAAACTCAGATCTCAGTGTGCTGATGACTTGGTTTTGGACATGAGCCAAGGACTGCGGAGGAACGAGACAGAAGAAACAAAGGTTCTGATGTGACCAGGTAGTGCACAACTGCCACCCATGTCTCCCATTACTTATTATTTGAGAGATAAAATCCAATCTTTTAAAACTCATGGCTTCCAGGAGGTATTTCTTTTTTGTATAACAGCTATAAAACAGTTAGTATAACCTTAACTAATATAAACACCAGTTACAAGACCAACCAGCCAATCAATAAGAAAGCAGAAAGTGACACATTCCAACTTCCTGGGGCAGGAAGCCTGAAGAGTTAGAATATCTCTATGAGTAGAAAAGGGCAGGAGACCAAGGGAATTGGCCATCCAGTGAGTGGCAGCACCTACAGAGAGCTAATCATGATTGTAGATGGAAATAGTGGAAACAGATTTACACTGGTAACAGCGGCTAGAAAGACATTGGGTTAAGGAGAGGAAAGAACGAGGGAGTTGAAAGGTAGAAAAATTACCCAGCCTGAGACAAATATGCAGGACAATCATACTGGTGAGTAATAAGGTCAAAAGCCAGCAGGAGCAGTTATTCCTCTGTGAATAAAACAAAACCTGAGAAGTTATACAGAGAGAAGATGCTCTTATAGTCACTGAGAGGATGGGTAGGAATGAGCCCGTGGTCTTTTGAAAAATATGTCTTTTATTGGCCAGGCACTAACCTTGATCTATGCAGAGGGAGGGGAGGGAAAGACACCTAACAACCTTCCTCATTAAAGTTAATGGGGAAATCTCCTATAAAGTCTAAGGGCAGAATATGGCATGATGAATCTATATGATTATTTCATGAAGCTTCCTAAAGATAAATAAGGCTCTGAAGAGACGTGTTTATTGGTGAACAATTTATATCCGTGTACATACCATCAGCTGGAATGTAATACACAATTGCTGAGAATAAGGCAGGAAACGATTACCAAGTTTGACTCCAGCTGGTGCTGCACCCTTGGGAATGTAGTAAATAACTGCCGAATCACAATGAAGATAAATTGGTGCATGAGGTGAACACTTCCAGAAGCCTCCTCACTCTCTTAAAGGGGCTGGTATTGCCTGGCCCCTGGGGAAAGATGCCACTTTTCTCCTGAAGACCATTTGGAAAACTAGGTCAAAGGCTTTGACCAGGTGGAGTTCATGCCCAATTCAATCAGCTTAATCAATGGCTGAGTAAATAGCAGTGCTCCTACATTATTTAAAAAAAGAAAAAAAAGAAAAACCAAAAAAACCAAAGTCTTTGACGAGGAGAAAAGGAGATCCTTCTCAACTCTACACTCCAGGGTTCTGATCAGGCACCCATGTGAGCCTAAGTTTCTGCTGGAACTAAAGGGACTTTCAGCTGGAGGGAAGTTTCAGCCGGGGCTGGCCTGGCGGACTTTCACCTCTGAAGTTCTGAAAGAGCCTTTCCATGCCCCGTCTCTGCATCACCCATATCGAGTTCCTCTTACTGGACGTTTCCAGAGTCGCATTTCTCACTTTCCAGTATGCCTAAGTGTTCTCTAGTTTGCGCTTACTTCCTCTGCAGTGTTAGGGTTGATAATGAGAGGGGTTGTAAAGTGGGCCTGCTAGGATTGGCATCCTGGCCATGTCATGGTTTATCTATCTCTGGGATGCTGGGCCCAACACTCTCATTTGTAAAATGAAGATGATATTCACGAGGAGAGGCAAGATAGTGCTGAGGTTCAGCACCTGGGTTCTTCTGCTAAACTGCTCGGATTTCTTAGTCCATTTACCAGGGAAGTGCTTTGAAAAAGTTACCTAATTCACTGAAAAGAAGAGATAGTAATAGAACTTGCCCCATACGATTGTAGTAGGGCTAAGTGAGCTAATCCATGAAATATGGTAATCATTTTATAAATGTTAGTTATTATCAATTAAAGGATTATTGTAAGGATTACTTGAAAACACAAGGGAAAGGCTTTAGCTTGATGTCTAGGACATGGGAACACTGGGTAGCAGCTTTGTATTATCTAAAAGAATCAAATCAGTGTCAAATCATTGAATTTCCTATTTTGGAAGAGGAGCTCTGAAGTTCCCTGATTCTTCTTATACTTTTCCTTTGCTAAGAACCCATGACATATTCATATTAGGATGAATCCTAAGGTTCAACCAAAATAGTCTTTTTGTCTCCATCTCTCAGGCTTTCCCAAAAGGGTGATTTAATCTACTTTCTTGGTTTCATGCTCTTTAGTGATAATGACTCTGATGAGTCATTATTATCTCATGAGCTTAATTCTAACATATCCAATTACTTCCCCAACAGATCCACAAAGACATTCCATAGACACCTCAAACTTAGCCCAGGTCACATTGACCATCCTCTCTTTTATCCTGCTCTTTCGCACATGTCCTGTGCTTCCATTAGTTATTTCTAGTCACATGAACTTGAAATGTTGTTGGCCCGACTTTACCTTTTCAGCCTCTTAGCCAATCAAATATGTAAACTCTATTCCCCTTTATGAGTTTATCCAAAAATTTGCTATTTTCTGCTCTCTACCATTCCCCAAATCCAAGCCATTCATATTTCAATGGAATTAATACTATCACTTCCTAAGTGACCTTTCCCTCCCCACTCTACCTGCAAGTCCATTTTCTACAGCAGCCAGAACGATTCTTCCAACCCTGTGCTTATTGCCCTCAGCAGAAAATACCAAAACATTAACAAACTCTACATGCTTATTGCCCTCAGCAGAAAATACCAAATCATTAACACAGCTCGAAAGGCCATGGCTCAGCCTCTTTTGTTGCCTCTCCTGTGCACTGGTGAGATGAACAGTTCTGATTTCCTAGTCATATTACTCTTAACTCCCACTTTGGTTCATCATCATGACATTCCTTCTCCATGTAGCACTTTACCAAAGTTCATCACCTTCATGATTCATTTCAAGTGTCAGGTTGCCCTAACTTCCTTCCTGTCAAGTATTCATTGGTCCATCTGGGCTATGGTTCATTTCTGTCACTGCACTTGAAACAATAGATTAAAATGATCTTTCTTTGTAGCCATTTATCTTACTAGCCAGTGAACTCCATGAGGGCAAGAACTGACTGATTTTTCCCTTATATTCCTAAATGCCAGAACTGTGAGAGGCATATCACAGAATATGAATAAACATTTTTTTTAAAAGAACTACTGCATGGAGAAATGGATGGGATCCAGCTGAGACTAGGTCCCCAAAAGAAATGCAATGGGCTGTTCTGCTCTAGTAAGTTATGTGCCTATTGAGGTGGGGGAGGGGTGCATGGTCCTGGTTGTCTCCTTGGGCTAATATTTCTGGAAGAGTTGAAAAGACTACTCTTTAGATACACAGTTTAGAAAATGCACATGACTATTAGGGTGTTGACATTTATCTGATTAGCATCCTTTACAGTAAATTGAATTGAATAGGGAGAGGCAGTAGGAAGGCTATGCTGAGAAAGCATAAAATGATTACTGAAATGACATATAGTAAGCCACCGTGTTATAATATTTGTAAAATTATCATAATCATTCTCTTCTCTTTTACCTTGTCTCTTTGCAAAACAACTTTGTATCTTGGAATCAGTTTGTTTCCCTACCTCTTGAATCTGAGTTTTCCTTATTATTTTCTATAGCCACTAGAAAAGAGCAGAAGAAGAGATAAAACAACAACAAACATCAAACCCCTCGATCAAAACTTGGGCAAAAGATCATCATAGACGATTCTCCAAAGAGGACAGAAGGTGGCCGAGAGTCGCATGAAACAAATGTTCATCTTACTTATTCTTAGGAAAATGCAAATAAAAAGAGTGATAAGACAATACCTATGAGAATGGCCTATATGAAAAAGCTAGGAAATAATAAGTGGTGACCAGGTTATTGAAAAGCCCTAGTGTACAAAGCTGTTGCTGGAAGTGTCAACTGGGATAACCAATAGGGGAAAAGCAGAGTGATTTCTCAAAATATTAAGAACATTCTAAAGAGTGAGGGAGATCCTGAAGTGTAGAAGCCTAGTATTATAATAGAAGAGCTTAGGAAAGATGTATCCTTCCACTGAGATGGTCCTAATGCGCGCTCGCTCACTACAAGTTAAACTTATTTTAGAGCCGTCAGAGAGAGCCTGGGCATGTGGAGCTTTCTCTTCCTCCCGGATATCATCAGCGTGGCTGTGGGGCCTGCCTGTACAGACTTAGCTGACGTCCTCCTCACGACTGTGCTCTTGGCAAACCTCCTCTGCTCTTTGTGATGCCGTGTTTAGTCAATTTCTTCCTGTTTTTGAGTCCAGAAATGATTGTCGTGGTGGCCGAGGCACGTGTTTTCCTTATAAAAGAACATACGAGTTGGGAATGGTTTACTCATTTGCAGCTAGTTCTCCCCTGCTTCCCGCCACCACCTCCCCCCTTCCTGCCACCCGTCTTCTTCCACATCACTCTGATTCCTGTGGGTCAGCAGGCTGAGCCCATGGGTGTGCACTTATGTCCATCAGAAAAGTCTGATTGAGGGTTAGGGAAAATCATTTGGTATGTGATGACAATTACAGGCATAGACCCTACAGTTGTGGCTGCTGTTTCTTTTCATAGACTATTTCCAGGGGCCTCTTTTCTAAGCTGATGCCAATATCTGCAAAAGAGCTTCACATTTCCACATAGTTCTAGAAAACTTTAAAGGGGAAATCCTTAAACTGTGGGTCATCTGCTCATTTGAACTCCCTAACTTATTCTCTAGTCTCCCAGAAATTTTGCATAGACACATGTACACTGATAAATATATTTATGTAAAATATATTAAATGATATATATTTATATATAAGATATATAAATATACATTTATCTTTCTTCTTGTGTATATGTAGATACATGTGAATGGAAAAAACATCTATACCCATGGCTTGCATGCATACTTATATAAATATATGTGAAAAGGAATCAAACCAATTGATAGCCTTTACATTTTACTTAATATATCATAGCCATATTTTCTTTTTTCTTCCATTTTTATTGAGGTGTCATGATTTACAGTATTTTCCATGATAGTTTGATACACACATCATTCCAAACACCACACCCACCACCACAGTGCTCACTTCGCTCCACCAGTCCTAGAGACCTCTCCCATACATCTCCCTCCCCTAGGTTAGCTCAGTTTTGTAGACCAATTCTCCAGTGAATTATTTTTATGATCAGTTAGTCATTACTTTAAGATCATATTCTGGAGGCCAAGAGCTAAGTTCAGTATATATAGGAGGTCTTGTTTGACACTGTCTCTTAAAGTCTTGAAGTTGAATGTCTTCTTGTGAAAAGGGGCTCACCAGGATTACTTAGTTGTTACTCCTGGCTATGTACTCAGAAATTACTCCTGGAAATACTCAGTGGAGTATATGGGATCTCAGGGATTGAACCAGGGTCGGCTGTGTGCAAGTCAAGCCCCCTGCCCACTGTACTATTTCTCCAACCCCCTTAAATTTGAATGTCTTAGGAAGGGACTTATATACTTCCATCTCTAAAGTCCTGCGGGTGATTGAAATGGTCATCCTGGGTTTTGTGCCATTATTTGTGATCATTTTATTTTCATATCACTATATCAGTCAGTATTTGTCAGTAGTGACTGGCCTTCTGTCATTTATTTATTTTACTTTTTCAGTACTGGGAATGGAGCCTATGGTCTCACACATGTGAGTCATGTGCAGTATCACTGAGCCACATCTTGGCACCAGTCACTGGCATTTGAGACCAGATAATATCTTGTTTTCTTGGACTGTTTTGTACATTTCAGGGAAAAAGACACTGCTTTTTATTTTTGGATTCTTCACCTCCACCAGTTCAGTACCAGAGTTGCCCCTAGGTCAATATAACAGCAGAGTCAGACTCTGCCTGGTCACAGCAGGCCATTGTTCTTGCTCTGTTCTCATGTGGAGCTTCATCCCGAACTCCTGTTTCTACACATGTTTATTTTGGTTATTTTCATGTTCAAGCTTATCTGCAATAGTCCTAGAGATTCTTGCAGTTCTCATGGTTTTGTTAATGGTACCCATTTCCACTCTCAGTAGTGTTCTTGTCTGAATGATAAGATATTTGGCTTCCCAAAGCATAAACCCTTGCTTTAGAAATGATTTGACTTGCCAGGATCCTGCCTAAGAGAGACTGAATATACTAAGGTTTCCTCTTGAAATAAAGTCTTTGGTCTGTTAGTAGGGAGTATCTGCTGAGAATAGTGACAAACACTCTCAACTCCGATGTGGAAATTCAAGGACCTTTGGTAACACGGTCACCTTAAAAAATAAATTAAAGGTTTGGCTGCATGTAAGAATTTGACCTGCTTCATGAGTGGAGAAGGCAGATGGAATAGAGAAGAGATCACTAAGAAAATGATGGTTGGAGGAACCAGTTGGGATGGGAGATGCATGGCGAAAGTAGATAATGGACAAACATGATGACCTCTCAGTGTCTGTATTGCAAGCTATCATGCCCAAAAGTAGAGAGAGAGCATGGGGAATATTGTCTGTCATAGAGGCAGGGGGGAGGGTGAGAAAGGGGGATACCCGGGATATTGGTTATACCCGGGATATTGGTCGGGGGGAATGTGCACTGGTGGAGGGTTGGGTGTTTGATCACTGTGAGATTGTAACCCAAACATGAAAGCTTGTAACTATCTCACGGTGATTCAATAAAATTTTTTAAAAATTAAAAAAAATAAATTAAAAAGAAATTTGATCCAAGGCCTTATAGATATGAAGCAAGTGTTCTACCACTGAGAGAACATCTTTTTTCTTCCCTCTATGGGACTCCAAACAATGTGACAGACTCTTAATATTATGTGGTTACTGATATCTATTAATAGAAAAGACTGTCTAAAAAAACTAGGAATTTTTCGCCCCATTTTTCTATGACCAGGAATTGCTCTGTGGGGTGATATCAGTTCCAGGGTCTAAGTTGTATAGATTAGGCCCAGAAAAAGGAAAGAGAGCAGAAGTTCAAGGAATAAAGCACATCAGGGTTCTCTCACCCACCCCGCAACATGGAAATTCCTTCCCCTACTCCCCACCCCAAGCATATCCATAGGCAGAGGGTCAGACTCCTATGGTTCACAGACATCACTCTGGCAGGAAACAAAACCAGAATACGAATTCCCCAGTCTTGGTCCAGAGCTCTTGACCTGGGTCCATTCTGTCTCACTAAGGATTTCTTCCTGAAATGAGTAAGCCTTCACTCTACCGTTTATATCTACAAGATAAAATAGTTAGAAAGGGTCAAATGTCTGAGGCCTAGAGGCTACAGGAAATCCACACCAACTGTTACTTAAAAAATAAACACAGTGGAGTGAGAACTCAAAGGACTGATTGGAGGAGCAGATTCCATTGCATTTGACTTTGGGAACCTTCTAGTTAACCCCTTCCTGAGAAAACCAAGGCTTCATTCCCTCTGGACTTGGGGGAGATTTCCCTTAGGAGTCATGCTCCAGGAAGAGTGGGTTATCTGGAATTTAAAAAGGATTTACCCTTACCTTCTGACTATGAAGAAGCTGAGTTCTCACCATGGATAGCTTGACCTAGTACATATTCTCTTCTGCCTGGTGCTGTTGCCAGTTTGAACATTTAGAGCAGGCCCTGGGCAGGAAATATGTCCTGTGTTGAAAGCCAAGTTTCTTGCTATTGTTCTTTCTTATCTCTGGCCTTTTATGGGGTTGGTGCGCCTTGAAAGAGATCTGACAGCCATTTGGTGTGGGCAGCTCTGTTTATTGACACATGATTTACCCTGTACTGCTTATGCATGAATCATGGCATTACTACAATCTGGAAGCCCACAGGACTTCACACAAGGTAATGCCTTTCCTCCCACCAGGTTTCTCAAATTTTGAGCTTGCTTATTTATAAGTTTGACACTCAGATTCACGCTTTTCACTGGGAACGATGCATTTCTCCTTTTATCTGTTAAATTAAAGTTATTCTGAACATGTGGCAAGACACACGTTGAGAGATGTTGATATTTTTATTGATCTAAATATAATTCATATAACTCCATGTGCCAAATCTATGCTCAGAATTTCCATGAAGTATCTCAGTTCATCATTGTAACTGTATTGTGATGTATACACTTATTAGCTTTTAATTGAGAGAATAGTTTTAGCATTCCCTAAGCTTCAGGTGTGCAGCATTAGAATTCAACATCTGTGCATCCCAATGTGCTCACCCACAGATATGGATAGTATTCAATTCCGCATGTTACAAAGATCCAACTGAGATTCTGAGAAGTAACTTATTCAAGATAACACAGTCACGGAGTTATGTTTCAAATTCAGAGCTGTCTGATGCTTAGCCACAGGCCCTTATTAGAGCATGATACTGACTCCAGAACTTGGAGAAAGAGTTCCACATTCACCTCTCTCTCAGGCACATACACTCCAGCTCCTCTGCTTCCTCTGAGGGCACCGTGGGCTTACCGAGACAGCACACCCCAAAGTAAGATCAGAATATGTGTAGCAGTAGCTTACCTATCTATATTAAATTTATTATAAATACCCAATGCTATTATATGCATAATAATTGCAGGCTGTAATAGCTTTCTATAAAAGGTGACTATAACGCATTTGCCATACTTGTTTCTACATGTCTACAGACACACACACACACACACACATATCCAACATTGATAGGTTTCTATTAGATTCTTGCAGTCGGAAAATCATTCTTGGGATTAGAATTTCTGAACCAGAAAGCACCTAAGAGACCATCTGTACTTTACAAATCAGGACAATGAGGCTTGGTAAGAGATTTCTTTGTACTTCTTCCAGGGGCTAAAAGAAATGCACTCAGATTTATAGATAATGACTCAAGGCTACCAGGGACTAAAAGAGTTGTTAGTTAAAATGTCATATTGAATAACTTGGATCATGTGTTGAGAGGATTTCAATCCAGATGAGGATTGAAATATCAGGGGAGCAGATATACTTGAGAAACAGCCAAGATGGTTGGTGGAAGAAGGAAGGAAAGATTCTAGGAGGCTGGATAGTAAGGGGTTAATACAGAAAACTGTGTGTGCTTGATGCTGTTTCTTTTATGTTTCTTCAGAGAAACTCGAGGACTCACCAGACCCAACCTGCTTGTTCTATAGCTGCCTACCTATGGGCAACAGGGTTTAACTCTAGCCATAGAGGAGAGTGGAGAGTATGTGTTTTATATCTTATTGGGAGGCCAACATTGCAATACACTGGAGGGTAGCCTGAAGGGCAAGTCAATTGCCAAGGCTAATGATCAAATAGGAAGCCTGCAGAGTTCACCAGCCTCTGGGTTAAAGGTCAAGGTGAAGGATTTGATTTCCCAAGGGATTCTGGGGTCAATCAGCCTTGGTAGAATGACCCTTTGAGCTAAATCCCATACTCATCCCATATTCCACACTCATCAGTTTTTTCCTCCAAGGTCTTACTGACCCCATTCTCATATTTTCCCATCTTCCTGCAAATGGCTGGTCCCAGGCCAAACTTGATGAGAAGGTACCAACAAATAATCGAAGTCCACAGCTGACAAAACAACCCACAGCACATGTCCTGTGCCCAGATGGGGACTGGGGGGTCATCTGTGTCATCAGTCTTTATGGAGGATAGCATGTTATTATACTAATTACAGTGTACTGGGCTTTACAGGGAGCCAAAAATAGATATATGTGGCTTTTAGGGATAGGCACCAACATTCTTTTGGCTTTTTTGACTATGTGATTTTTTTCAAAAAGAGATCTTTGCCTTTCTTAGGGAAAAAAGTGGGAGGGACAGCCCAAACCTGTGCTATTCTGGAAATTTTTTGAAGAGAAATGCATTTAACCCATGAATCTATAGCATTTGCCAGTCTTTAAAGAAACAGGCCTCACTCTGTATCTTCTCCTCCAGCTCTACCACCCAGGCTCTTCACATCTCTTAATGAATGAGAAGCGGCACATCACCCAGTGTGGGAGGACCCAAGAGACCTTTTCTCCAGAGAAGAAAATCGAGGGATGCTTGGGCTGAGTCTGCAACAGGATGAGAGAGGAAATTAGCATTTATTGAGCTTCCACTGTGTGCTGCCCTTGCCAGGCGCTTTTGCTGATCAAGGCAAAATCTTGGGAAGGTAAATGAGGAATTGGAGGTGCTGGATCAAGAAGTTCAGGGTGGAGTTGGAGTCTGGGCCCAAGTGTGTGCATTCCAAGCTCATGTTCTTCCTGTGTTTTATGAGAGTACAATTGATCCACGTCAGGAAAACAAGCTTCTTACTGTCCTCTCTGCCCACGTAAAATCTCTTGGGAGAGACAGTGGAAGTGAAATGGGAAAGAATAAGGAACACTCTTATTATTTCAGTTCTTCCATCAGCGTAATTAGTTTCTGTTAAATGCCTTTGGTGGTCTGCTGGGATATGTAACTGTGAGTTTAGTCTGATGAATGGGGAGTTGCAATAAGGGGCCCTGCCATGAAACCAGGGAACTCATCTCCAGTTGAAAGCATCAGCAAGCATGCTTTAAACATTACTGGCCAAATCAATCATATGTGTGAACCACTGGGATAAAAGACTGTCATTTTAGCATTGCTCACTCAGAGATGCCTTTCCAGGGTCAATAGCATTATAAAATGTTGAGTTTTCTTTAATTTAAGAAAGACATAGAATAAATACATTACTGACACAAAATTAAAAATTATGCACATATGCATTCTATGTGTGCATCTATGTTATATGTGTTTGTATATAGTTCATGCATCACTTCATCACAAGAATACATCCTGGAAAATGCTTCCTTAGACAATTTTATCCTTGTGCAAATGTCAAAGGGTGCACTTACACAAGCTGAGATGATCAAGCTTGTATTATATACTTACACTCTAAAGAAAACTCTATTGGCACCTCTGCTTTGTGTGTGGTTAGTTCATAATTCATTAAAACCTAAGAGATAGATGAATGTATGTACTAGGTGGAAGAAATACTAGTGTTATAATGTTATCTGTATTTTCCTTTCAAATTAATCTCATATGTATATTTGCCCAGTTGTTGTACTTTATTATTATTGCTTTTTTTAAATGTTATTGAATCACTGTGAGATACACAAAGTTATTCATGTTTGGGTTTCAGTCATATACTGTTCCAACACCTACCCCTTCACCAGTGTACATTTCCACCACCAGGTTCCCCAGTTTCCCACCCCTGTGTCCCTCAGCCTGCCTCTAGGACTGGCACTTTTCTTCTTTCTCTCTCACTCTTTCTTTCCTTTTGGCATTATTTTTTGCAATATAGGTACTGAGAGGTTATTATATTTGTCCCTTTACCTACTTCCTTATATATTGTCACTGCCATCCCATTGCTCATCAATTTGCTCAAGCGGGCACCAGTAATGTCTCCATTGTGACACTTGTTGTTACTGTTTTTGGCATATCGAATACGCCACAAGTAGCTTGCCAGGCTCTTCCATGTGGGCGAGATACTCTCAGTAGCTTGCCGGGCTCTCCGAGAGGGGCAGAGGAATCAAACCCAGGTCGGCCGTGTGCAAGGCGAAAGCCCTACCTGCTGCGCTATCACTCCAGACCGTCTAATATATTAAAAAATAATATGATATATTAGTACCTTTGTTTAACTTACTCATTTTATAGATAAAAGGATATTGGGGCTGGAGGCCCACCTGATGGTGCTCAAAGCTTACTCTTTGCTCTGTGCTCAGGGATCACTTCTGACTATACTCAGGTGACCATATGTGGCCCTGGATTAAACTCAGGGTGAGTGGCATGCAATGCAAGTGCTCTCCTCAAAGTATTATTGCTCCAGCCTTAGGCAAAGAAACTGACACCCAGAGAGAAGGAGAAACAACTCAGTTCGAATTACTGAGAATTGGAGATCTAGCTTGATAACCCCTGACTTCTAGCCCCGGATTTCTTTCACCACTAGTTATCCATTCACAAGTTGCGTATACTGGACAGGGTCCAAGCTCAGTGCTTGAAGATGCTGCAGTTCTGATTTCTATTGCTTTAGAGTCGAATTTAAGCGGAATGACTGTGCCCAGCCAGCACAGGAGGACAGAACAGAATTTGTTTGCAAGGTGTCCTAGCTGAGAGTTGCTGGTTGAGAAAGTGACGTGCAAACCTGGTGCTCGCACTAGTCCCCCACTGTGCCTGGACTATTATTGTTGTGAAACCCAGGTGGGAAATGTTCTTTGGTGTTCTAGGAGGGAGTGGTGAAGGCCTCCCTCTGAGTGTAGCAAGAGGCTCTGAATAGAGAAATGAAAGGAGAATTTCCCTGAAGCTGAATTTGAAACCCCTCTTCCCCTGGGCTGAAATTTGTCCAACTCTAGATGAAAGGTTCTTTGAATTCCTTGGTCAGAGGATCAGAATATTAGAGCCTGAAGGCACTCTGAAGAAGATCCAGTCAAATTCTTCCTATCAGTGGAAGGAAAGGGGCTGGAGGGGAAGGCACTGCCACCCTTAGGGCATGCAAACCCTAGGAGAATGTTTTGGTGAAGTTCTTTTCTATGTAAACAATCTGATTAATAGATGTATTAGAAAATGCTTGAGTCCACATAATGCCTGGTGAGTCATTGGGAAGATTTATAATAATGAGAAAGGCTTTTGATTTATTGTCCTATAATGCACAGCGAAATTCTACATAGAATCCATGCACTGTCTCTCCTTTTTTTGGGGAGTACGAGAAACAACTATTCATGTATTTCCTAGTGAAATGTCACACTCCTGAATAATTTCATATTTCCTACTATGAGAAAAGGTAGCAACTCTCGCGGTGCCATGGCTCTTTGGAATTTCTATGTATTGAAATGAAATGAATCTTCTTGTCTATGTAGTTCCCTAATGCCATCTTTTAATGCTGGCCTTAGCATTACTCAAGATGGTACATTGTGTTCTGTGGCAGTTGTGAGTAATGGCTTTCCACGACCCTCTCAAGGGTTGTTACTGTGCTTCATTGATAATGACCATTCTATCAGTCAGGGACAACCAGAGAAGCAGAACCAGTAGGAGATGTATATATTAAGAGATTTATTGCAAGGAATTGGCTCATAAAATCGTGGGAACAGGCTAGGCAAGTCTGAAATCTATAGAACAGGCTGTCAGGAAAGTTGTAGACTAGAACTCTCAAACATGAGTAAAAGCTTCTGCCCACAGATAGAATTTTCTATTCTTCAGAAAAGCCTCAATTGTGCTCTTTTAGGCCTTTGAACTGGTTGGATGAGACCCATCTGGAATACCGGGCCTGGAATCTTCTTAACTTAAAGTCAGCTGGTTCTAAACATTAATCACATTTGTCTAGCTATTTGGTAGAATGACGTGGGATTCTATAAATTAATAAAGAAGTCTTATAAAACAGACTACCAACTACATATGTAAGTCATACCCAGAAAACACTGGAATTATAAGTGGTGCCTTATTTTTCAGTTATGTTAAATCTACGATTTGAATTTTATCTTTTACCTGCTGCTGTCACTGTCACTGTCATCTCATTGCTCATTGATTTGCTCGAGCGGGCACCAGTAGCGTCTCCATTGTGAGATTTGTTGTTACTGTTTTGGCATATCGAATATGCCACAGGTATCTTGCCAGGCTCTGCCGTGTGGGCAGGATACTCTCCGTAGCTTGCCGGGCTCTCTGAGAGGGGCAGAGGAATCAAACCTGGGTGTACCGAATGCAAGGCAAATGCCCTACGGGCAGTGCTATCGCTCCAGCCCTAGCATATATTCTAATCATATATTCTCATAAATTCTTTAAGTTATAACACCACACCCCCAAACTGTGCATACTTTCTATATTGGTTGCACCTTGCCTTCCACACCAGTGAATAGCTAAGGCCCATTCATGGAGACATTAACTCAAAGAATTGTACCATCAGTGGTCCAGCATGGTTTAAGACTTGACCTGAGAGAATATGCTTGATTTGATGTTTCTACATCAATTGATTGGCCAAAAGGACACTGATCCAATAGACCAGTTGGCTTTGTAGAGTAATGGTCTTGAAAATTCTTGGAGGAGAAAGAGCAGCGCACTCTGAAGGCTGCCAGACAAGGAGCAGAGCCAGCAGAGGGGATAGGATGAATGCCAGGTGGCGAGAGCAGGAAGTACACAGAGTAAAACGTCCTTTCTGGCTCCAGGGGCTATAGAATAAAGGCAGCATTCTGATGAGAGCACAGGTGGGTGAGAACTGCCCCCGGGGCCCATGCACAGGACCCAAGAACAGGCTGATGACCTGGAAATCCAAAGCCTGTTCTCATCTGGTGTTTGATGTGTGGCAATCTCTTTAGATCAACTTTTCAGCATGGGCTGCCCCATGTCATGAAATTCCTTAAATGAAATAACATAGCAGTCTGTAAGGGTTGAGTGCTCATCAAGTGATCCTAAGACAACCCCATAAGCATGAGCCACCCTATTGCTGGGATAGAGGGTCAGAGAGAATTCTCTGGAAAGAGAAATGTGTTTGTGTCCCACACAAATTCTAGGCCGTATTTAGGGTGCCCTGTTCAATAGGAGTGCTGACCTCGGCTGGTTCCCAGCATGGAAATGCTTTTAGGAATGACTTGAGCAAGGCATTTCAGAGTAAGGGGTGCTGAGACACAGGGCTGAGAACAGGGGCCGCACTTATTAGCCCAGATCTGAAAGTGGTGCTAAGGGAAGGAAATTGTTCAGGATTATACACCTGTTTTGTCAGTGAGGTATGCCCATAAGTGTGCTATTAAGGGAATAAGAGCTTGTAAATGCCTTTTGAAAAAATCTGTAGGACAGATTTAAAGTAATCACAAAGCTATCTGTACTTTTACTTGCTTTGGTATGCTTTCCCAAGAGGCAGAGAAAAGAAAATTAGAGCTAGCTTTACAGCAACATAATCTGGCTCCATCTAGGAGTATGTTTTCTAGAGCTAGCTAAGGAAGCGGTGGTCCAGAAAGCCTTTTCTGCCAGATTGCCAGTCTACAAAGGGTGTAGAGATACTGAATCACTGCCAAAATGTAACAAAATGGACACAGTTCTCAGAATTCCTGCAAGGTGAACAGTACATATGTTCTTCAAGGATGGAGTGTGGAAGTGAGGCGACATTGAAGGGACATTCAAACAAAGAGAAGCACAGAAAATGCCAAATGCTGGTTAAGTCAGAGCACAATCTGGTACACTCAAATTCCCCTGATAGGAAGGTCACTTAGCTTGAACTCTATCCCAGTATATCTCAAGAGAGCACAACTGCTCCCATGGAGAAAATAAGAACTGGAGAGGCACAACTACCAGGAGTTCTGTCTTCAAGTCTAAATTCTAAAGAAATGTGCTTTAGTCTCCACTTCTTTTCTTTTCCATGTGTGTCATGATCTCCAGTTAAACTTGAATGATGGAACAGCCACTCAGACTGATCATTAGGTTTCTAGAAGTGGGTTGGAGACTTGATTTCCCTGAGTTAAATCCAAAGCTCAATCTTTTATCCCTAGGTGACAAAAAATGCCCTCAATCCTTACCTTGCCACCCCAGAAATATTTTAGGGTACTTAGTAAATGGAAGAAAGAGACCTAGAGTTTGTCCAAGACAGTAAAACTGAGTAGAAAATTTCCCAGAAGATGAGAATGGATGGTATTGTAGCAGACACAGTAGGTGTCTGGAACTAACATGACCTACTTAAGAATTATAAATTGCTTTGAAATGACTGAAATAACATAGTGGGAGTCTGATATATAGGGGAGCTGGAGGGATGGGGAGTCGATCATACACGACTAGTCTTGTATTCTAGGTTGTGGGATGTCCTTCCTTCTCCTCTCTTTAAGAATTCCTGCAATAATACAATTTGCCCAGCAAGAACTCTCCCACATTGAAGGTGTAAGAACTTAGAACAGTCATGGGACACTCCTTCTTGTCATCTATATAGACCCATCAGATCCAGTCATGCAAGCCTGATTTTGCTCCCACCCTGTCAAAGACACTTTGGTACATCTCCATGCTATAAGATTGTCATTTTCTTTGCTTGGCATTCAAGGCCAGGCATGGCCCGATCTTGATCACTCTCCAGCTCCATCTACTATTACTTGTAGGTGATAGAGTTCACCTGGGAAGCAGGATTATATTGGACACTGGAGCTGTAAATTTGAGCAACACAGTCATAGAGAAGGGATATTGACATTTTGGTGATGGGTTAGAATCCTAACACTGGACCCCTAAAACATAGAAATAGTTACACTCTTATAAACCAATGTAACTCAATAAAAATGAGTAACAGTTAAAGAAGATATTGGTCCAGGTCGTAGAATGAATAAGCCTGAATAAGACCCAGAGGGAGAGGGAATTTGAAACAGTGACCATGAAGAGTGGGAGTGAGGAGTTGTGGCCATGGACTCCTGACTTAGACTGGCTGGAGTCCCAAGCTTGGGAGTTAGTAGCTGAATCTTCTTTCTGAGACTCATTTTTTACTTTTTTAAATGAGGAGACACATTCTTGCTCTGTCTCCTTGATAGAATGATTTATACAGGCCTTAGACAAAGTTACTGCGTGACAAAACTTGACAAATCGCAAACACTTTAGAGATGAAAAGTATTCATTTGCCATTGGAAATTTAGATTTTTTTCTATAGGTTGGCTATTATACTAAATGCTGCAATAAACATAAATGTGCATATATCTTCTTTGAATTAATATTTTTGTGTTTGGGGGCCGATTCTAAGAAATGGGATCACTGTGTCATATGGAAGCTCTGCTTTTACTTTGTTGAGAAATCATCACAGTATTTTTCATAGAGGCTGAACAGAAGGACATGCCTGGTTCAGAACATGTAACACCAGACTCTGGGTTACAAAATAGAAATGATCAAACGAGAGTGGGTTGAAGAGGGGGGAGGTGGATGAAGAGGTGATAAGATGAACTAGACATGAGAGTAGATCATCAGTGGAGGGTCTTAGGAATTTCTGTAGTAAGTGAGGTTTGGTAACTGTGCACCAAGAGTATAAATGCTAAAACTGCTGCAACTTGCTACCTCAAATTGCTACCTAAAGAATGAAAATGGTTTTAAAAAGAAGTATAAACTATTATTGTGAGTGCGAGCCCACCTCGAGAATTGACAGATTCTATTGAATCTGACCTGAGAAGGACTGAATCTAGCTCCAAGGTTCCCTGTAATCACATCACTCACTTGGTGATGCTAAATCATCATGAAAATGGAGATGTCACAAATGGTGCTTAGGCTTGACCCTTGACCTTCAGAAAGCACTGGTGTTCTAGAAGGGCAGGTTGGCATGGGCCAGGTGTAGGAGTTAACTAGCAACCTGTTTCATGTGTGGTTCCCCCAGGACCCTCTAGATGAAGAGTTGCTGTAGAGTTCAAAACTCAGTATTGATTGGGTTCAGACTAAGGAATTGATGGCTTTGATGTGGATATATCGGTTCCTGGCACTTTCTGACAGGTTTGGCCAGGGACCACTCCTCCAAGCCTGAAAGCATCATTTTCTGCTCTTAAACAGCTTGGTCATTTCTCATCCCTGGCATACTGACCAATCTACTGAATCCTCTATCCCTCCTCTCTTACTTGGGGTACCAACCCTTTGGAAACGCACAAGACTGTGACCTTCATGCTAAAGACCTTTGCCCAATGCTTAAGAGCTAAGGAGGCTTTGTGACAGGACTCACACCTAGGGAAGTAAAGGGAAAAGGGGTCTCTAAAGAGGCTTGAACACTTTTTTTTCTTTTTGGGTCACACCTGGTGATGCACAGGGGTTACTCCTGGTTTTGCACTCAGGAATTACTCCTGATGGTGCTCAGGGGACCATATGGGATGCTGGAAATCGAACCTGGGTCGGCCTCATGCAAAGCAAATGCCCTACCTGCTGTACTATCACCCCAGCGCTGCTTGAACACTTTTAACACCTCCACCATGTAGTTAGCATAAGCAACAGGATTCCAGATGACTTTGTTTATTTTGATGTATCCACGTTTACACATAATTGATACATAATCCTACACTATAAAACCCCAGATGGACAATACGTCCTTGCCGGTAACCACAGAGCTCTGTGGACACAGACCTAAACAATAAGCAACAGGAAGTCAGGAGAACTGATAGAGCAATTTCCCTTCAATACTGTCACAAGCTCTTACCCTTCTCTAGGTGCTGGGCATGTGAATATGAAGGACTCCATTGTTTTCTTCAGGGAGTAATAAGGTAAACTTATAAAACACACATGGTCCAAATTTGAAGAATTGGCAATGCATGCCTAGGGTACTCTAATATCTAATGCACATAAGAAAGTGAAGACTTACTGGAGGGGAAAACTTCTGAACTAAGTCCTGATGGACAAAGGATAGGGACTTATTTCTTGGAATGTCCAAAGAGCTGTAATCCATGGCACCCTAGTGAGGGGTTGTTTGTTGAATGGAGGAAAGGGATAAAACTGAGATATGGTCAACAACATACCACGGCTACACAGGTGCCTGTAGAGTTTCAGAGTGTCAGTGAAACTAATAAAGTAGGGTGGGCGGGTGGGTGGTGTGTCCAGACCTATGTTCTAGATGAAGCATCACTCCAACAGTAGCATGGAGGCTGGGCTGAAGGGAGTCTTGTCTCAGTATTGCAGGCGAGAATCCACAAGGGCCTCATGAGTCATGTCCAGCTTCAGCTTCAGGAATGCAGGACTGCCAGTGACTCTAGGACAGAGGCGTGGGGAGCTCCAGTCTGTGGCTTGACCACGTTGTGATGTAAGGTTCTGAGTTAACAGGCCTCAGAAGCAACCTCTGCTGAGTGAAGCTCAGAGAGTTTGATGGAAAGGCCACTGGGTGGCTAGAGAGTCAGTCAGTAGGTTGGTGACTGAACTGAATGATAAACAAGTAAAAACCTGGAATCACAGGCAGAGGGGGTCTGGAGAGACTTTTGCTGTTGATGCCATGGGACCCTAGCTAGCTGTTTTACTGCCTTCTTGCTGCAAGCTTGACGCTACAGTAGAGAGGGGAAACTCCACCACTCTGACTTCTAGCTCCTGAATCAAAGCCCCATGAGGTCAAGTGGTTGGAGCCTGGTGGCAAACAGAACACTCCATCTATCCTTTTCAGTGCCTAGTAAGGAGGGAGAAAATGAAGACTCACAAGGTGGAGAGCCTCACCTCCCCATTAAAAAGTCAGTATGGGGGAGGGTGTTCAGGGATTGGAAGGCCAAATAAAATGATGATATATCACCATTGGAGACTAAGCCGGGGGTGGCAGAATGCTAATAGTGACACTGTTCTCTATCAGCTTTGAGAGATTCTTTTCTAAAATTTAAAAAAATTTTTATTGAACTAGTGCACATTCCCCACCACCAGTATCCCGGGCATACCCCCTCCCCTTTCCTACCCTCCCCCTGCCTCTATGGCGGATAATATTCCCCATACTCTCTCTCTACTTCTGGGCGTTATAGCGTGTAACACACACAAACAGATGCTGTTGTTAGAGGGAAAGAGACCTTTCAACCACAACTCAGGGAGCCCCGGGGCCACTCCTGGGGGCACTTGGTGAACCAGGCAAGTGAAATAATGTTAGAGCCTGAGGATGCAGTACGGCTCAGTCTCTGCGGTGCTGAGGACCGTCAAGACCACATAGCCGGCTACGTCCAGTGATACTCAGGCTGGACAGAGGGTTGGGGAGCAGGTACTCAGTGCCAGGAATCAAATCTCGATCCTGTGCTTGCGGAACACGTGTCATGCCTCAATGCCGTCTCCATAGCTCCTATGAGCCAAGTGCTGCAAACACAGAATTGCACTGAGTCCTTATGACAAAGCCCTGGAAATGATTAACATTTTGCTCCTTTCACACAAAGGCAACTGTTTCAGTCTTGTCCTTGACACTTGCTTAGTAGGTGACACACTGGAATTTCTCCTCCAGGCAGAAACTGGTCCTGCTTTCTTGGATGGGGTGGTGTGAGGAACCCCAGGTAGAATTCTTTCAATTAGAGTTCTGCTAATGAGCTGTCCCCGGGACTCACCATTCACCCAGACACATGATGTCACTTCAATTGTTCAGCAGGACTCCGGGTCTTTTGCAAGTCCTCTCTCAAGGTACTTGGGGGGAGTTTCCAAGAATAGCACATGAGTCAGAGGAGGTTCTTGGTGGTCACTGTGCTGTCACCCTCTGCTGTCAAGCCCAGGGATGCTGTTGGATCCACCTACTGAGGGCTGCTTTCTGGGCTCTTGGTGTGTGTGTGGGGGGCCCTCCTACAGCCCCCCAGACAGCACTGGAGGACTCCCATGCACCTCCTACTTCACCCCTGTCTTCTAGACTGAACCACCTGCAGCTACACAGCTCCCCGCTCCCCCAACCACTCTGCCACATCTGCCAGTCAAGCCAACTCGAGGTCTAGGGGGGCCATGCCAGGACACCTTCCAGGGTAGATCCAGGGGACACACTCAGATAACCTCCTTGCTGTCCTGGGAGGGAAGAGAGGAATTCTTTTTTGTTTGTTTGGTTTTTATGGGGGGCGAGGGGACCACACCTGCCTGGTGATCAATCAAATCTGGGTCTGCCACGTGCCAGGCAAGTACGGTCATGTGCCCAGGCAAGTATGTACCATCTCTCTGGCTCCAAGAGGAATTCTTTACCTTTGGAATGATACCCTGTTGGTCAAAGAAAGCCACTGCAGACTGGTCACTGAACTCTTAAATAATGGATGGATGAGAGACTGTAGGCTTGTGCAAATGCTCACCTGGTGGATAGGCCAGGAAGAGTGGTTCAGGCAGAACAGAGCCTATTCATCCCCAGAGGCGTAGTCTGGACATACTCTGATGACCTAATCCTTTCACAGGGAAGAATAGAACCTGAGCTTCCCCAAGCTACTTAGTTCTGAGCCTCTCAGTGGAAGTCAGGTTTAGGTATTCCTCCAAACCACAGTCATTTCTGCACTGGTCCTCCATTCTGTTTGTATGAGGATACCCTTCAGCCCTAGGACAGAATCTCTCCCTTTAAGGATGCCGTATTCCTTTTATTTATGTTTTTTTGATATTTGATTACAATCATTCTCCTCTCACCCACTCTCACATTCTTCACTGAGTTGGTCAATGGCAAGTATTCATTGTGAATGGATCTCCAAGGTGATAAAGATAGCCTTGCCGCTTGGTTTGGGATTCCCAGAAGCTGAATTGAGGGGAGCAGTTGGGAGCAGGCTGCTCACCTTTTGAATGATTCTTTGCTGGGAAGAGAAGGCCACAGCAGACCAGTCATTTAACCTTTAATAATGGATAGACAAGATTGCAGCTTGAGCGAAAGCTCACCTTGTGGATAGGCTCAGAGAGTGTAAGTTTTGCTCAGGCAGAGCAAAGCTTACTCCCTCGCCTGAGGTCTGGTTGGCTATACTGTGATGACCTAATCCTTTCACATGGATGTCTCTAGGCAATGAAGGTGCCTTTAACTGGAGACCTCTGTTGGCAAATCCAGACTAGCTGATGCTTATCTAAGCTGTTTGACCTGTCCCTTCCCCGACCAACCTGCGCTTAGGTCACTCCTGAATAGGAATGTCCAATAGTCTATCCTTTCCTTGTTCTGAGCTTGAGACTTGACTATGTTGACCTCTTAATTGCCCCAAGGTGTGACATTTGATACTGGGCTTGGAGATTGCCTTGACCACTTCTTTCTTTCTTTCTTTCTTTCTTTCTTTCTTTCTTTCTTTCTTTCTTTCTTTCTTTCTTTCTTTCTTTCTTTCTTTCTTTCTTTCTTTCTTTCTTTCTTTCTTTCTTTCTTTCTTCTTTCTTCTTCCTTCCTTCCTTCCTTCCTTCCTTCCTTCCTTCCTTCCTTCCTTCCTTTCTTTCTTTCTTTCTTTCTTTCTTTCTTTCTTTCTTTCTTTCTTTCTCTCTCTCTTTCTCTCTCTCTTTCTTTCTCTCTTTCTTTCTTTCCTCCTTCCTTCCTTCCTTCCTTCCTTCCTTCCTTCCTTCCTTCCTTCCTTCCTTCCTTCCTTCCTTCCTTCCTTCCTTTCCTTTCTTTCTTTCTTTCTTTCTTTCTTTCTTTCTTTCTTTCTTTCTTTCTTTCTTCCTCTTTCTTTCTTTCTTTCTTTCTTTCTTTCTTTCTTTCTTTCTTTCTTTCTTTCTTTCTTTCTTTCTTTCTTTCTTTCTTTCTTTCTTTCTTTCTTTCTTTCTTTCTTTCTTTCTTTTTCTCTTTCTTTCTTTCTTTCTCTCTTTCTTTCTTTCTTTTCAATTTTATTGAATCAACATGAGATAGTTACAGGCTTTCATGTTTGGGTTACAATCTCACAGTGATCAAACACCCAGCCCTCCACCAGTGCACATTCCCCACCACCGATATCCTGGGTATACCGCCCTTATCCCACCCTCCCCCTGCCTCTATGGCAGACAATATTCCCCATACTCTCTCTCTACTTTTGGGCATTATGGCTTGCAACACAGACACTGAGAGGTCATCATGTTTGGTTCATTATCTACTTTTGCCATGCATCTCCCATCCCAACTGGTTCCTCCAGCCATCATTTTCTTAGTGATCCCTTCTCTATTCCATCTGCCTTCTCCCCTCTGCTCAAACAATAAACCCCCATGAATAGCTAAAACAATCCTTGAAAAAAAGAAGATGGGTGGCGTCACCTTCTCCAACTTCAAACTCTACTACAAAGCAGTAGTAATTAAAATAACATGGTATTGGGATAAAAACAGACCTGCAGACCAATGGAATAGAGTTGAATATCCTGTCACAGACCCCCAAATATATGCCCACTTAATCTTTGACAAAGGAGCAAGAAATGTGAAGTGGAAAAAGGAAAGCCTCTTCAACAAGTGGTGCTGGGAAAACTGGATAGCTACCTGCAAAAAAATGAACTCTGACCTCTGTCTAATGCCAGCACAAAAGTCAGATCAAAGTGGATTAAAGACCTCAATATCAGACATGAATCTATAAGGTCCATAGAAGAATGTGTAGACAGAACTCTCCATGACATTGAAGCTAAAAGCATCTTTAAGGATGAAAAAACACTGACCATGCAAGTTGACCACTTTCTTACTGGTTGATTTCTTCGGTTCCAGTAGTTTCTAACTTTACAGGCAGCCTCTTTACCTCCACCCTGTCATATCATCATCATCATCATCATCATCATCATCATCATCCCATTGATCATCGAATTTCTTGAGCGGTCTCAGTGATGTCTCCATTCGTCCTAGCCCTGAGATTTTAGAAGCCTCTCTCTACTTGTCCTTTCTAATGGTGCCGCATTGGAGGCTCTTTCAGAGTCGGGGGAATGAGACCCATCATTGTTACTGGTTTTGGTATATGAATACACCACAGGGAGTTTGCGAGGCAGGAAACTTTCAGTAGCTTGCCAGTTTCTTCCAGAGGGAGAACTAGGCCATAAGTTGTCCAGGAGCTTGGTTTTATAGTCTCTGGATGTTGGCCATTGGTGGGATTACACTGCTCTGGGGGCAGTCCGTGGGTGTCATCGCCTAGCTACTGGAGCAAGGGGAATCTGGGCAGAAGAGACCCAGTCCTGATCCGAGCAGGCTTGGAGGCCTCTGCCCTCAGCGCTGTGTACTTCCACCAATAGTCAACATCCAGGGACTATAAAACCAAGCTCCTGGAAGAGAGCGATGCAGAGAGTCTCTTGCCCCCCGCACCTGGCTGTCTTCTCTGGGGCCCCTCTGAGGGGGGTAGGCTTCAGTTTCCCTCCCCGCCCAGAGCAGAGCTCTTGCAACTGAGGCTGAAGACCTCTGGAGCCTAGCCACAGCCACGTTCAAGGCCCCTCTCCACACGTTCGGACGAGCCTCATGCATGAAGGAGCTGGCAGAGGACCCCAGGTGTGTGGGACCCGGGGCTGAGACCTCCAAGTCTGCTCGATCGGGACTGGGACTCTTCTGCTCAGATTCCCCTTGTTCCAGTAGCTAGGTGGTCACACCCAGGGACTGCCTATGATATCAGCCCATCAAAAGTGCTAGCATCATATCAGCACAGCATCATAGGGCTCTAGCTTGGCCTAGGCATAGGAGACTTTGGAGCAGGGTGGCTAGGGCCTTCTCAGGAAGGTAAGCATAAGAGGTCAGCATAGTCAAGAGTTTCCAAAGCACCTGATCCTTCCACATGGAATGGTTGAAGAGGATATTTGCCAATAAACTTGGTGTCGCTCCCCACCTCTGGTTTTTCTAATCCCCTCAGAGATAAATTAAAGAAGAACCTAAACTATTGGGTGGGGGGGAAAGAGGGTTATTGGCTTAACTTTGGAGTCTCAACTTTTGTTCTACCAAAAGCAGGGCCTAAGATGAGAGCTCGGAAATGTGAGGGAAGTAGTGGTGGAGAGGTGGAGAAGTGAACTGGGGGTAGCACTGTAGCACTGTCTTCCCGTTGTTCATCAATTTACTCAAGCGGGCACCAGTAATATCTCCATTGTGAGATTTATTGTTACTGTTTTTGGCATATCAAATATGCCATGGGTAGCTTGCCAGGCTCTGCTGGGTGGGCAGGATACTCTCAGTAGCTTTCTGGGATCTCTGAGAGGGACAGAGAAATTGAACCCAGGTGGGCTTCGTGCAAGGCTATTGCTCCAGTCTGAGCTGGGGGTACCTGGAGATAATCCTGTAAAGAAAACTAGAAAACAGTGCAGAGCACACCCCAACGCACTCTTTGTTCCCGGGTAGGAGAGACCTGGGGTGTTTATACACCCCCTCTTGAGAAACAGGTCAGGGTAAGTCCTGCCATTGCTTCTTGCAGGTGGAACAGACTTCAGGCTCTGGATGGAGACCTCAGGCACTGAGATGCTGATTTGGAGTTGATTGTGGCACTGAGTAATAATAAGGTCTCAGAAATACTGCTGTGGCACTGACAGACTCTACTAAAATCCAGGCAATTGTTTTATGTTCTTCAACCCAACTCCAGAAGAAGGAAACAAGGAAAAGAAAGCTTTGTCCTCCCACCTGGATGCTTATGCTCCCCCCATCCTCTCTATTTTAGTGGCAGAGCCAAGATGCTTGAAGGAATCTCTTGGTCAATTATAATTGGTTAATTATAAAGGCATGTGTTTCACTCTTGATCAACAATATATGAGGACAAGACTGTGGGGGGTGGGCTGGGGGCAGTGGGGGAAAGGCTATCTGGGAAGATTTACACTAACCTAAAGTGAGAGCACCCCTTCTTCCTGTAGACTTCCTTGAGTGCTGGTTCTGATGAGCTATCCTGCTCTCGCTCTTGGGAGAATCCAGCAACAGGGAGGGGAGACTTGTATGAGGGAAGGTTACTAGTTCTTTAGTACCAGACACATATTGTGACAGCATATTTTTTCCAAATATATTTCCTCTGGACCTGCTCAATGTGAAAGCATTGTGAGTTGGGACTCTCTAATCCTTGTACATGAACACATCTTAACTGATACCATGAATTATGTCTTGGAGATAAAACACTCAGGAAGGTGAGTGATCATTCAAGGGCATGAAGTACTCACCGAGGATTAGTTAGCACTTTTGAAGGTGGCTGGTGTAAAGCATACCTTGTACTCCTCCAGAATCATTTTTCAAAATCTGTATTAATCCATGGGGAATTGATAAACTTGTACCAGGCACCTGCCACATGGACAGCACAGAGGCAGGTGATTACGGGAATAAAAGAATCCTATAAAGCACCTTCCTCATCGTCAAGCATCATAAAATTTAGCTGGTTGCAGACAAGACTAGAAATAAAACAAATTAAATGGTGTGGAGAAGAACACAATCAGTGTGTGCGGGGAAAGTAAAGCATCCCGAATACTGGAAAAGTGCAGTTGAGACTCCTCAAGGGGAAGAACAAAAGTGAGGCCACGGAGAGCAGCACACTCCATGTGACACTGTCTGAAACCACCAGGGCTGAGGTGCAAACTCAGGCTTCCTTTCCACACTCCAGCATCTGGCTGCCCTGGGAGACAGTCATGTTTCTCAGATGGATGCGCCAGCCTGGCTAATGATTTATTAATTTAGAATGAGAAAGATCGCTGAGCAGCATTATAATCCAGTGTGTGGAATGCCAAGTTATTTTCAGAAGGTACCTGAGGGATCCTGAAGCCGATCAGCAGCCTGACACCCAGATGGGACTGGGTGTCTGCCCGTCTCCCTGGCTAGGTACTCACGAAAGAAGAGCCAAGTCTTGCAACTCCTGTTTCAATGCCAGGCTGCTTGCAGTCTTTCTCTAGACATGGTCAAGTTCAGCATGAAAGCCCTCCAGGTATTAATTATATTTCTATTCAATGATGGACTAGTAATTGTTTAAAAAAATGGCTCTCAAGAAAAAAAATGCCTGCCTTGGATCATTTGCCAACTTCTGTGATGTCAATACTCCTGCCAACACTGATTATCAGGGAAGAGTTGGGAAGAGCTGTTTGCAATGGTCCTCCCGTGCTGATATGGGCAGGCATTCTGCCTGGCAGCATCGGGTCCAGATGTTCTGATGGAAGTGATGGGGTGGTACTGGACTTCTCAATAGCACATTTACCAAATAAATCCCAGTCATTGCCTGGGACCTTTTTCCATTCTGTTCTTTGGAAAATTTCATATTTCCAAAATCTTGAAGAACATTTTAATTCTATTCCTCAAATGCCATCAACCGACACAACTGCAAGGAGACCCTTAGAGCAGCTGGAGACCCCTGCTCCAAGCTGAAGGGACCCAGGCTGAATTTCATTTTGACATTGCCTACAGTCCAGAGTTGTTTCAGAACAAGACAAAACAGTGTAAAGAGTGGGGTTTGGTGTCTGGGCTGGACAGAATAGTGCGGGTACAAGAGATACATCTTTGGGGAGCCAGAGAGATAGTACAGGAGTAAAGGTGCCTGCCGTGCGTGTGGCTGGTCCTAGTTTGACCCACAGAACCATAGGGTTCCCAGAGCGCTACAGAGAGTAACCCTTAAACACAGTTAGGAGTAGTTCCTAGCACCACTGGTTGCAGCCACAAAAGAAAGAAGAATCTTCTGGAACCCCTCCCTCCTCCACCTTTTAAAACACTTCCCATTACTATCTTGCCCACTATGAAATGGGGGGAGGGGGGAGCCTGCTGTGTTGCCTAGTGACAGCGCAGGATGTAGGGGAACCTAGTCAATACAATCTTGAATTAAGGCAAAAATGACCCACAAAAAGTCCATCTTGAGGATTTATAAGAAAACCAAAGCATGATTATAGTCTCACTGGCTGGAGGGGAAGTCCCATTAGCTCTGGGTATTGGATTATTTAAGATGAAATATTTGGGATATGGATGTTTCTTTCTGGGAAGAATAATCTACTCTGAGGCCGTCAAAATCAATAGGCCACTTTGGAGGCTGACTCAGGCCATTATTGGTAATGTTTTGGTTGTGCTTGTGAATCAACAATTCAGCACAAATAGGGCCATTTAGTGGTTCCCATGGAGAGCTGTAGCTGTCATTTGGAGATGAAGCATCTCCATCCATCGACGGCTTTGTGGTCTCCAAGGCTGTGGGGGCTGGGTGCGGTGGGGGAAGTTTTAAAGCTGACACTGAGACAGTTAACTAACAGTGGATCATCTAGTATGATCAACTTTCAAGGTTTCCTGGCATAGAGGGGCTTCCTGAAATGCTCAACCATTTTATTGAAACCAAGAAACAGCAGTGTGGGCAAACTGGGAGAGTCATTTACCTTCTGTTGTATCTCTCAGCTAGAGATGATTTTATCTCTGCCCCTTTTAGAGGGGGATAGATAGCATTGCCAGGTAGGAATGCTCTATCACATTGGATCTCAGATGAACAATAGTCATAGTTGAGTTTAATTGTATCCCCAGCATTAGTAGAAATTTATCTCCTACTTTTCTGAAATTGTAATTGCATTAGCCCTTTTCTAAAATGGTGTTCCTTATTTCAGGGGGGATTTGACGATGATCAGAAAAAAATCTGGGTTATCATAACCACTTCTAGTGTGTTGAGAAGATAACACAACCAGCTTCAAGGACATCGAGGCTGTTGATGCTGTTATGGGCTGCTTGACAATGCACACAACAGCCCTGACAATAAAGACTCATCTGGCTCCAAATACAAGCAACAGAGGGATGGGAAGATCTGCCTTGGTCTCCATTAGAGTTCTGGGTAGACAACTCCATCTCCTATGGGCAAAACCTAAAGGACCATCATAGCTCCTCTGCTTCACAATCATGGGGAAATGTAGGACACATCCCTAAGGTACAGAGTACCACTCCAGTCAGAGTCAAGAGCGCAAGAAGTATCAATCTACAGGTCAGGCTTGGCCAGTCAGGGTCCTCAGGTGCAGAAATAAAACCGTGTTGGGTTCATTCAGATCTTAATATTTCAGGCCTCAGGACCGTAGGTCTCAGGAAGTCCCCTCCATTCCTGACTGTTATGGTGACATTTCCTTCTGTGTTCTCCTGAATCTTGTTTTTGGCCTTGGAAACAGAGCTTCAGAATGTCTTCATTGTTTTCCACACACCGGCACTCACCCCGCCTGAAGTTTTCCTGGAGGAAACCGTAGCAGCAGGAATTTTGTGTAATACTATAATAAGGGGGCTTTATCCTTTAAAAAATACATCCTTTCTCCTACTTGCCAGCTCTCCCACAGCTCTGTGGGAAAAAAAATGTAGCTCAGAAGTTACTGAGGTGTTTGTATGTTTTTCCTGTCTCACTGGATTTTATATCAAGCAACAGAAGGCGATTATTCTGTAGCTCACTTAGGCAAGCTAGCCAGAATGAATGAGCAAATTAATCAATGAATCAAAGTGTCAATTCTGCACTCATTTCCCTATAGTGTCAGAAGGGAGATGTAAAAAGAGGCATCTGCTTAAAAGGAATTGGTGGATTTGATCGTTCTGGCAAGGTACCTCATATAAATGGAATTTGTGTTTAATATGCTTCAGTTGGGGAAAATGAGATGCTTCTGGAAATGGATGGTGTCAATGGCTGCATAGTGATGTCAAAGTTCTTGAGGCTACAGAACGGCAAACACTTGAACATGATGAAAATGATCCATTTTGCATTATGTCTACTTAACCACATTTTTAAAAAAAGAGGTATTGGTGGTATGGCCAATCTAGCCGTTCAGTGTTGGCTCATTGATTATTTACCTAAAGTTGATTTGAGTTTAACTGCTAGAAGATTTCTCATTGACAAACTTAACAATTGGAATAGACATTCTGGTCTCTGTCCTTTACTCCAGAAATCACTTCAACCTAAGAATGTATTTTTCTCTTTGGAAGTTTTCTTATACCTTCAAATTTTGTATACAGTTATATACCAATAGCCTCTAAATATGTACCTGATACTAGGGGACTTCATGCCTTTCCCTTGAGTGTGGGAAAGGTATAAGTCACTTCAGTTTGAATTTTGTTTGTAACGCCAATTGATCAAAAGACTACTAAGTCACAGCCTAGTGTGGCAGCTAATAGACAGCTCTGGGAACCAGATGGCACTGGAATATGACTTCCAGCGCTGCCCATAACAAGCTGTGAACTTTAGAACATTACTGGACCCCTCTGGGTCATTCTTTCCTTATCTATCATGTGAAAATTAAAAGATATAATGAGTTTGTCTGCCCCAAAGAAAGCATTCAAATAAAAGGTAGCTGTTATTAATACTGTCATAGGCCTGTTCTATATAGAGGATCCAAAAGGAAACTTTTACGTCATACCTTTCAGAAATTTATTTTCTCCATTCCATTTCCCTCCATTCCATTTAGCTTCTCAGGAAGCAAGCAGTACTCAGCACTCTCTCTTCCCCCTCTGATGTCAGAGAAAATGGAGTCTTGCAACATAAAATCTATGTCTCTGACTGATGCCTCTCTATGGCCAGCATTTCTTCCTTATGAAAGCACTAATGGCAGAACTTCCCTGAGGTACAGAGAGTTCTTAGGGACACTAAGCCATTTTCTCTCTTATACATGATTCCACATCTCTTTGCAAACTATCTCAACATCAAAGAATGAGGAAGAAAATTGGTTGCTAACCAATCCCCACTCCCCAATGCAGGAGCATATACGTAGTGCCTGCATATACATGAACTCATGTACGCATGCATGCATATACATAAACACATGTAGACATATGAACACAAGTATACACATTTATACATAAAGATCCACAAATACATAAACTCACACAAATGCATATACAGACACAAATGTCTAAGATGACTGACCTGGATCCCACCCTGGAGATAAGCTGTTTTGGTGATTTCTTGTTCCCCCCGGAGTTGCTGGTAGAAGCACTGTGTGGGTGGTCTGTTTCTGAGGGAATGCCATATTCGCCAGCAACCCAGAATCTGAAATACTTCCTGCTCTCTCCTAACCAGCATCTCTCTGTCACTGCTCCACATCTACTTTCAGAGGCAAAATCTTTTGAAACTGAATGTCATTAACCATGTCCCTCTTGATCAGAAATGTTTCTTGGCCCTTTATCTCCTTTAAGATGAAAACTGAGACCTTAAACGAGCATAATGACCCACTGCCCTAAGCCTCTCCTCTCCTCCCCATTCAGAGCCTCTACACTCTTGGACTAGTCTTTCTATATCACCTATCACACTCTGCCTCACTTTTTCTCCTTAAAGATTAACCCAGAAGTCTTGACCTCCAGACTGTTCCTGGGTTCTCCTTTGTCTCCAAGGCACAACTTTTCATTCCTGAGTTCAATGGTCTGTGTGCTTTCGTTTGTTCCCGTGACACCAGATATTGGAAGGCCAGAAACGTGTCTAGGTGCCTCTGGCTCCTCAGGACACAGTGCAAGGTATAGTTTTAATGGGCCTCCTTACAAGTTAACTGATTAAATAAAAAGATGGTTTGGAGCTCTGAAAGCAACTTTGCACAGAAACAAGGTTGACAATAACTGTTCTAAATAGGGTACAGTAACAGATATATACATTCCTCTCAGAGAGCCCGGCAAGCTACTGAGAGTATCTGGCCCACATGGCAGAGCCTGGCAAGCTACCCGTGGCGTATTCGATATGCCAAAAACAGAAGTGATAGGTCTCATTCCCCTGACCCTGAAAGAGCCTCCAATCATTGGGAAAGACGAGTAAAGGAGGCTGCTAAAATCTCAGGGCTGAGTATAATAGAGACATTACTGGTGCCCGCTTGAGTAAATTGACGAACAACAGGATAACAGTGATACAGTGAAGTAGGGTATCAACTGGGGCGGACCTCTGACAATGGTCATAGACTGGCCCCTCTGTCTGCAAAGAGGAGCAGCCATGCACTTTGGGGCCTTCACCCTGACCACAGAAACAGACTTGATTGGGCTGCAAGTGATCCCTGGCCTGGACCGTGATTAGCTGGGGACCAGGAGTAACCCATATTGGTCTAATGAAACTCCAGGAGAAAGAAGCAAGAAGTTCTGTCAGAATTCTGAGAGGAGATAGGTGACTGGGTCACTCTGCAGAGTCTACTATTCAAACTGGGGTTTGTTAACCCTGTAACTTAAAATGAATTGGTTTTAAAATGAATTTCTTTTTGATTTATTATTAGTAAATGTTTGGTTTGTAAATCTATATACCAGGGTTGCATACAATGTTTTTTCACTCTTTTGTTTTGAGTGCCACACCTGGTGGTACTCAGGACTTTCTTCTGGTTCTGCGCTCAGGGATCAATCCTGGTGGACTTGGGCGACCATATGGGGTACCAGAGATTGAACCCAAGTTGGCTACATACAAGGCAAGCATCCTACCTGCTGTACTATCTCTCTGGCCTTGTGTACAAATTTCTCTGGGAAAAAGGGGTCATAAATGGAAAAAGTTTAAGAAACTCTGATCTAAACAATGCAGGGATCCAGGTGTAGGATGAACCTGGGGGCAGAGAGGAAAGACAGAAGGAGCCTGGGTCCTTAATAAATTCCTGAATTGACCCTTAAGTTTCCTACTTCTGATTTCCAGTATGAACACTAGTGAAGTCTTTGTTTGAGGAATCACTATGAGCTGAGGTCTTTGTTACCATCTGGAAATAGGGATGGTAACTGTGAAGTTAAATAAACAATAAACACAGGTTTTAGGTCTCTTCATGTGCACAACTCTATTACAAGGAGATTCTAACCAAGTGTTCTCAGGGTGACATATTTGTTCATTTAAGATTCACAGAGGAAGCCAAAAACTGAGTATTTAAAGCAGGTAAAGGGATATAAGATGCTGAATCAGATGCTGTGATACAGATGCTGAAATGTTATCATCTTTCAGCATCTGTATCACAAACCATAATGCCTAAAATGAGAGAAAGAGAAAGAGAGACAGAAGAAAGGTGCCTGCCATAGAGGCAGGCTGGGGTGGGGGATGGATTAAAGCAGTGGGAGGGAAACTGGGGACACTGGTGATGATAAATTACACTGGTGGAGGGACGGGTGTTGGAACATTGTATGACTAAAACGCAATCATGAACAATTTTGTAATGGTCTATCTCACGGTGGTTCAATTAAAAAAGAAAGACTCCCCGAGGAAAGGTGTTTCCAGTACATTCTATGAAAACATTGCCTTTCATACTCTGATCTCCTGTCCCCTCTGTCAGGCAGTTCAGGGCCTTTGTAACGGGGAAGTATATGGTGGTTTATTCAACTGGGTGTGGAAGGTGATGGTTCATGGTCACATTGAAGTTTAGCTAAGTCATCCTAGATGACTGGGGGTATGAGTGACTTATACGAATTCTCTTACTGTCCACAGAACTGACTCACCTGGCACCCTGCGTCCCAGGTGGGGGACCACAGGGCATCACACAATGAAAAGCACAGAACCCAGGAGAAAATGGAAGGAAGAGGAGAAACAAGCTTTGAAACATAATCTTGGGTAACTTCTTCCACTTCACAGACCCATGAAACTCAGTGACACCTTCTGTTCCCTGTAATGCCTAATCAGATGGAAGTTTTTCTCTGGCCAAATGTAATAGCAAAAACCTCAAGTTCGATTGCCATGATGATGGTGTAGAAGACCAGCTGGTCAACTGAACCAGCATCTTCAACATGAGGATAGGCCAGTGTCCCTGAAACCTTTTATTTATTTTTTTTAATAAGGTAGGAGTACTGCCATTTATTCAGCCATTGATTAAGCTGATTGAATTGGGCATGAACTCCACATTAATTTTTTATTCTATTCTGAATGTTAACTTTATTTTATTATTATCCCCTCCCTTATTTTTTGACTCACCGTGAGATACAGCTACAAAGTTTTCATGTTTGAGCTTTGGTCATACAATCATCAAACACTCATCCCTTCACCAATGCACACTTTTCACCACCCAAATCCCCAGTATTCCCCACCACCCACCCCTGTTCCAACCCTTCCCCTGCTTGTGTGGCAGACAATTTTTCCCATACTCTCTCTCTACTTTGGTTACATTCAATATTTTGACTCCAGTCTCACCACCACTCAAACCTGCCGAAAAGGCAATGCTAAACAATTTGTTTTGTATTGCTTGTTATGGATAGAATATAATGTCCAGGAAATTCTGTGTCATTCTCTTTTGGGAGCTTTAGTTTATAGTCTCTGGGTTTGGCCATTGATGAGATTACATTGCGTCAGAGACAGTTTATGGGTATGACTGCCAAGCTTCTGGAAAACTGGGGACCTGAGGGGAGGAGGCCCAGTCCTGATCCAAGAGGGCTTGGAGATCTGTCATGGGTTCCCACATATCTGGGTTTTCCTGCCGGTCTGCTCTTTGGTGAGGTTCATCCCGTTTTGGTTGAGGCTCATCCGAGCATGTGGAGAGTAGCCTTGGGCATGGCGGTGGTTGGGTTCTGGAGGTTTTTGGCTGCCAGGTTTCTGCTTGGGGCAGGAAGGGAAGTGCAACCCACCCCCCTCTGAGGTGCCCCAGTGAAGACAGCCTGGTTCAGGGTCAGGACATTCTGCAGCGCTCTCTTCTGGGAGCTTCAGTTTATAGTCTCTGGGCCTTGGCCATTGATGAGATTACATGGCTCTAGGGGAAGTTTGTGGGTGTGACTGCCAAGCTACTGGAAAATGGGGACCTGGGGGAAGGAGGCCCAGTCCTGATCCAGGCAGACTTGGAGACCTCAGTATCTCAGTCACCGGTTCCCGCATATCTGGGTTTTCCTGCTGGTCCGCTCTCTGGCTTTCTGGTGAAGTTCATCCCATCTTGGGTGAGGCTTGTCCGAGCATGAGGAGAGTGACCTTGGGCATGGCGGCGGTAGGGTTCTGGAGGTTTTTGGCAGCCAGGGTTCTGGCTGGGGCAGGGAGGGAAACTCAACCCGCCCTGCTGCCCTGAAATCTTTTAGGTTTAACTCAAAAAAGATGTCCAGATTTGATAATAATTCTAAAACTTTATATGACCTTTTCCATTATGAAAGTTTTATGAAGTTTTAAGAGACTTTGTGAACTATCAATAGTTTTAAAAATCAGATTGACCATACCAGAGCAAACAAAATCTTTCTATTGACTCTATTGAAAAATCATTATAAAATTTGTGTAATGTCATGAACCAGTCAAAGAACATGCAGATAAATGCAGGGAAAATAACTAGGTATGGACTCCCAAGAAGTGCTCAGGAGGCCCACATGCTTCTCATGACAGTTCTAGGGAGAGTGGTTCAATGGGAAGACCTGAGGATGCTGCTTGGCTCTGCGGTGCTGGAGATTACCTGGTTCATTCCAGTCAATGCTCAAGGTGCTTCCAGGGTCACATGTGGTAGTGCTCTGAGGCTTCTAGAGCTAAGCCCAGTGGTGCTTGGGAAACTATGTGGTGCCAGGATCTAACTGGGTTTGGCTATATGTAAGGTATGCACTTTAGCCCTACACCGTCTCTCTAGTCCCAATGGTCTTGTGCTGTTTGCCTAAAGAGAGATGCCCAAACTGTATGAACACCACACCTTGGAGCATATGGATCTGCTACGAAGAGTGGCCCTATAGCCAGCAGGTTGGATTGCTGCTTGCATCCTTCCCCATGAGCACTGCCAAAGGGCTCATAGCTGCCATGAGCTGCCACAGCTACCACACTAAATGACAGCCCATCCTCACCAATGTACCCTCTGAAACCCAGAAAAGGCAGATATAATGATATTCCTGATGTGTGAGAAGTATTCTTAAGGACTAGGATGGGAAATATTCTAAATGTTCTAGGAGCAGGAGCAGGAGGATCATGGAGTATCTAATGTCAAATTGTACTCCTGTCTGAAGGCTGGATGGAATCACATTTCTTCCTCCTCACTTTCCTCATACTCATGTTTCTGGCATGGACAGCAGGGCCTCTTAATCTGTGCTTTATGTATATCTTCCATCCGAAAGAATAGAATCAGTGGATCTGTGAATTTGGATGAGAAAAATATTGCATATTTTTCTCTCACCTCTAGGTAAAATCTGGCATTTTCTTCAATTATAAATGCAGGAAGCAAACAGTAGCATTAGGACTGTCAACAAGAAAAAATATGGATATATTTCTATTCCAATAATGTTTTTGTAGTTATCTTAAGATATAATTTATGTTCATGATTACTTCAAATTCTAGTTATTATTAGGCCTGCTGCTAGATCTTATTTAATGTGTTAATACAGAAGGAAGTACTTATATTGCTGTATTCCAAGTTTAGTCTTTATTTTGATAATGGTTTTAATATAGTTTGCTTCCTTTTTATTATTTTATCTAACTCATTTAAAGTAATTACTCTTAGGAGGGGTCTATAAGACCAGGCTGCCGTAGGGATCCATAACACCAGAAAGATGGGAAAATCTGTGATAAAGGAAATTGCCAAGTATCTGGATAGAGAGATGAATAAGAAAAGCAAGAACAATATACGCAAAGAGGGCTATTTTTTGGTTCTAAATTGAAATTTTAAGCTATGTATTCACTCATTCATGATTTCACTCAGAGGTCACTCATAAATTATAAATACATTCTCAAATTATAAATACACATTCTCAAATTATAAATGCATTCTTACTCTAATCCATATATAATACTTTCAGTGTGAAGCTGGAGAAATACTGACAAACCAGGACAAGTTGGTCATCCTAGAAAGCAAGAAGTACACTTTTCTGGTAACTGAAGCATCCTCTTTCAAGGCCCCACTGCAGAAGCTGACTTTCATCCTCAGCTTCAGGGACTATGTAAGATAAAGACTGAGGGCACGTGTGGTCAAGATCCTTCCTTCTCACACTTAGATCTGCTCTTAGATTTGAAAAGAATGAGTCCACCCTCTTCTCTCAGAGTCTGTACCTCAAAATTGTTACCCTAAGGAGCAGTCCATAAGACCAGGTTGCCTTGCAGGTATATGACATAGGAAGATTGTGAATCTTTGTGCTAATGGTAGATACAAGTATAAGGATGAGGCAGTGTTTGGGTGGGTGGGTGGGTGGGGTTGGTTAATGAATGACCAGGATGTTTGTTGTTGGAATTACAGCTTCTCCAGCTACAAAAATTGAGGTTGACCTATGGCATTACCCAAGTAGCTCCCTAAAACCTTTAAAACCATTCTCAAATGCTGCTGTCCATAACAACCAGCTGGATGCTTGTAAAACATTCTGATTCCTAGGACTATTGAATTCAACTGGTGCAGGATATATGTACCCAGAATCTCCTGGCACTGGGAAAGAGAATTTTCAATCTGCCCAGAAATTTTACCATGTGGAGCTCTTCTATGGGCAAGTACACAAGGGTGAGTTTCAGGGTCAGAGAAAGTTTCAACGGGCTAAGTATATGCTTTATATGCCGGAGGCCTGGGTTCAAACTTCAGCACTGCATGGTCCCTGAATCAATGCCAGGAATCACTCCTGAGCACAAAACTGGAATTATCCCCTGAAAACCACCAAGTATAGCTCAAGAACAATTAAACAATACATTTTTTTTCATAGAACTGTAATTTCAGTGTTGTTGAAGCACGAAAAAATTGAGAAGAAAATATTACATGTTGGGGCTGGAGCGATAACACAAAGAGTAGGGCATTTGCCTTGCACGAGGCTGACCCGGGTTCGATTCCCAGCATCCCATATAGTCCCATGAGCACCGCCAGGGGAAATTCCTGAGTGCAGAGTCAGGAGTGACCCCTGTGCATCGCTGGGTGTGACCCAAAAAGCAAATATATATGTATATATATATTACATATTGATTAAATACATTGGAACTTCCATACATATAGAATATAAAATGCTGCACAGTCATCATAAAAATGTTATCTTGAACTCTCTATTGAACTGTAAAAGTGTTCAACATATGTTTTTCTTAAAGTTTTTTAAAATAAGTTTAGATCTAAAGTAGTAGACATAATACAGAAAAAAATAGTATATATTTCATATAAGTTTCCATAAATGTTAACCATGACCTATACATCTATCAATCTAAGTTAAGAATCAACATCCATAGAATCCTATTGAATCATTCTCTTCATTCAGACTCAACCACTTCTCCACATAGGCTTTTTCTCTGTTCTTGGATACACCCAGTAAAGAACATTGCATTCACAAGTCTTCAGTTTCATTGTGTCTTTAGTCTGTGATGTGTTTTTATATCAGGGTCTAACAGGCCCTGATTGTCAACAGTGATCATTTTCCCACTGTTCAATCTGCATTAACTGCCTCCCCTATCTACTCTATGGATATTATTCTGTGACCACCTCTCAAATAAAAATTCCACACACTTCAACCTTAGTCTCAGGATTGGTTGCTGGGAGATTCTAGTGTAGGGTTGTCTGATAGGTTCGATTCTGTGCACCATGTTGATGTTATCCCTAAAAGGAACTGTCAGAAGCTAAGCCTTTCACACCAAATCAAGGGCTTACCACAGAGTGTTTAGCTTAAGAGTTTGGATGGTCAAAGTGTCTCTAAATGCTTGGAATGTGCCTCATAAAAGAAGGGTTATTCTATCTACCTAGAATGCAGCATTCGTGAGAACTCCATAATGTATGGTCCCCACAGAACCACTGGTTTCTTCAGTAACTAGCCTAGCAGCTGTCACAAGGCAGAGATTTAAGGAAGACAGTAGCTATTCCCCCCTTCCCTTGCCAACAGCATCCTAACTTTTCTTTGCAGAATTTACTCTTCCCACATTTTGAGCTTTATAGTTTGGGTGGGTAAACAATGCTTCATGCCCACCCTAGTTCAGTGTCTCTTTCTTCCATGTTAACTGCAGTGACTGTATACCCACAAGTAAGAGTGAATCTTAGGAGTATGAGGAGCTCAAGAAAAAGTTATTCTTGGCTCTTTTAGGGGAGGAGTCGGGAATGGCAGCAGCCAATTTGCTAATATGAAGCCGTCCAAGGAAGGGGAGCTTACGGCAACCACATGGAAGGCAGATTGGAAGGTGGGGAGGAGGCATTTTTGCCCCTTAGGAAACTTTTAAACTGGCACTAGCTTCACTTGAGAATAATTTTAAAAATCAAGACTTTTGGAGGGTAGGTCAATTTGATTGAGATTATTGTAATTTATTCTATTTTGTCATAATTGAATCTGTGCCCAACACAGGTTTGCTGATAGATGAATGATATAAAAGTGAAGTGAATTTCTGGAAGGTTTAGAGCAGGCTTGTTAAAATTCAGAACCCTGAGATAGAGCACCAAATGCCCCTTCTCCACCCCCATACTAAGTTTCAAGTTTCCAAGAGTCTAAGCCATATCACCATTCTGTCAGGGGTGAAGAGGAAATTCCTGTGGGAGGGAGATGAGTCTCTCTGAATGCAGAATTAGAACCTTTCCCACTTTTAACATTCTGTGAGTGAATAAATTGGGCAAGACCCTGCAGCAGACAGAAAGGCAAGAAGGCTGTCTTTAAGAGGATACACAGTTTGAGAACGATAATACAATATAAAGTTATGACTAAAGAATAGGCTTGGGGTTTTGTTAATCTCTATTCCTCTACACTCTTGGAATACTCCAGACTGGAGCCATAGGAAAAGAATTCTGACTAAGAATCAAGAGGATGACAACTCTGAGGCCTCCTTGTCAGAGTTGGGTGACAAGGGGATATCAGAGGTCCCATGGATGGACTAGATGGAGAACCACTGATCACCAGGGTCAAACATTTATAAAGCTTTAAATGCCACTCAAGACCCAGTCAAGCCTCAGCTTGTTGGCAGGTTGTTAGGGGATTTGGAACCCTCTGCTTAAGGAACTTAAGATGACATACTGTTTAGGGGGAATTTGCTCAAGAGTGTTGGATTACAGATTAAAGGGTATGTGAAAGAATAGTCATCCAATAAAGTTTGTTACTCATTGATTGTTTTTTCTTTCTTTCAGCTGATTTCAGAATTTAGAAACAACTGTTGGTGGGATTGATTTATTTTTTATGATCAGATGTTAATTCATTGTATCACTGTCATCTCGTTGTTCATAGATTTACTCGAGTGGGCACCAGTAACGTCTCTATCACACTTCAGCCCTGAGATTTTAGCAGCCTCTCTGTACTTGTCTTTCCCAATGGTTGGAGGCTCTTTCAGGGTCAGGGGAATGAGACCTATTGTAATTGTTTTTGGCATATCAAATACGCCACAGATAGTTTGCCAGGCTTTGCTGTGCGGGCAGGATACTCTCAGCAACTTGCTGGGCTCTCCGAGAGGTATGAATATATCTTTTACTGTATTTGGGATATGAATACACCATGGAGAGCTTACAAGGCTCTCCCGTGCAGGCAATAGACTCTTACACTTGTCAGCTTCTCCAAGAGGGAGAACAAGGTGTTTCCAGGAGCTTGGTCTTATAGTCTCTGGATATTTGCCGTTGGTGGCATTACACGGTGCCAGGGGCAGTTTGTGGGTGTGGCTGCCAAGCTATTGGAAAATGGTTAATTAATAATTAATTATTTTGGTGCTGGAGATAAAACTCAGAACCTCATACATGTGAGGCATGTACTCTACCACTGAGCAATATCCTAGGCCCTAGCTTGCTCCCTTTGTGTGTGTGTGTGTGTGTGTGTGTATGGGGAATTATCATTCTGCAGCATTTCATGTGCATTCAGATGAAAATAAGTCTAGAACTAAGGGTTGAAAAACTCTAGAATCTGCCTGTTCCATATATAAGGCCTGGATTGGTGTCGTCCTGTGTGCTTGAGGCAGCATATTGACCTCTCTTACCATTACTTTTCTCATCCATTAAATGGGACTCATGACACCTTCATTAAACAAAACACCATAAACCAGAAAGTCAAACCCAATTCTTGACATACGCTAGGTGTGCTCCAATGGTGAGCAATGGAAGATCTTGGACCTCTAGGGCATCTTTGACTCTTTGGAGGGTGACGCAATTCATCCAAGCTTCATCTCATGGGTTACAGAATCCCAACGTCTTTCTCAGATTTCCTGGGTTCTTCTGCTTAGTCCCAGTGAAGAAATCGTAGATAAGTGGATGGGGGCCAAACAGGGAACATACGTGGATGAAGTAGGACAAGAGAGCAGAATGTAGACTTTGTTAAAGTGGAGAGGAACGGGCCTGCCAATGAGCAGCTACTCTCAGTTTCACCCAGTTTTTACATGGTGGGGGGGGGGGCGTTACATTTCCCTCTGAATTCTCCTGATTTTTAAAAGTCTTATGTAACTTTTAAATATTAAGGCCTGTATAGGTCAAACAGAAGAGAGGCCAGGGCTGAATTTGGCACAGGTCACAGGCTTGCTCCATGCGCTTTGAAGTCTGGAGGTTAGTCTGTGAGCTCCAAATGCCAAGGCCACAGGCCCAGCTGCTGCCCCTGCCCTCTGCTCCTGCTCCTCTCCATTTATCCTCTTGATTGTTGCACGGTGGAGACGGATATTTGCACAAGCCCACGGCTGAAGACTCAATGTGAAAACCATCAAGGGCAAGAGAAACCCAGGCAGCAAGATCAAAGAGTCTGAAATTCCCTCCTTGGTGCCCATCTCTCAGAAATTCTATTTCTTCTACCCTCACTTTATTTAAACACCATGGTTTATAAAGTTGTTCATGGTGATGTGTTACAGGCATTTAATATTTTCAACACCAATCTCACCACTGCTATTACCTTCCCCCACCATTGTCTCCGTTTTCTCAATCACACCTCAAGCCTGCCCCTGTAGTAGGCCACAGTAATTTATTTTATATCACTTGTTACCAACAAATGGCTAATGGAATGATCAAAAAAAATTCCATAGAAGAAAAATTGTGAAAACTGTTGTATTGTAAGTCCTTGTCTGAGGTTTTACTAAGCTGTTGCTGCAAGGTAAGTCTTCTTATTAATGTTTTTATTATTTGAGATTAGTTTGGCTTTTATTTTACATTCCCATCCAACCTGATGTGCTCTTACTGGGATGATGATATTGTAGAGTTTGGAGATGTCACTCCAAAAAATCCAGCTACATATTTAACTTGGCAAGTCTGGCTGGAGGCATGGCAGCAGCTTTGGGACATGACTGTGGCTGCTGAGGCTTTGGTAGGGGGTGCAGCTAGCCCACTAACCCCACAAGACCACCCCAGAGGTCTCAGGTGGGAATAGGCATCCAAGAAAGTTTTGCAGCTAGTTGATCTCTTTTGAGTTTATTTATGAGTCTGTGGAGCAAGGCTAGTAGCTGAGCTTACATGGTGGCAGTGGGGGATGTGGGAGAGACATTCTGTTTCTTCTGAGGCAAAAAATCAACCTACTTCAACTAGTTCATTTCCATGAAATTTCCTAAAGAGGATGAAACATCAAGCACCAAGCGAGGCCCTGGGAAGTTATATTCATGACTACTGAGTGCTTGGAACAGCGTTAGAATTTTAAATATTTTGTCTGATGATGAGTATCTTTTTTCACGTGTCTATCAGCCACTTGTTTTCCCTCCGAGAAGTATCTGTTCATTTCCTCTCCCAATTTTTTGATGGAGATTTTGGATTTTATGTTGTTGTTGTTGATTTTTGTGAGTACTTTTCCAATACTGGAGTACTAGATATCAATCCTTTATTTGATGTGTTGTATGCAAATATTTTCTTCCACACAGTTCGGTATTTCATTTTAACCCATGTTTCTTTTGCCATACAGAAACTTTTTAGCTTGATGTAATTCCATTTGTTTGGTTTTTATTCAGTAGCCTTTGCCGATGGCATCATATTGTTGGAGACTCCTTTGAGATCTATGTGTTGGAGGATTCTGCCAATATTTTCCAATATTTTCCTCAGTGTTCTTTAGAGATTAAGGTCTGGTCTCAAGGTCTTTGACTCACTTTAAGTTGACTTTTGTGTAAGGTGTGAGATATGAATCCAGCCTTTATTTCTTGCATGTGCTTATCCAACTATCTCAACCATTTGTTGAAAAGGCTCTCTTCATTCCATTTAATGCCCTCAGATCCTTTGTCAAAAATCAGTTGACCATATTCAGAGGAGTTTATCTTTGGATATTCTATTTTGACCCATTGGCTAGAGAGTCTTTTGTTATCCCAATACCTTCTCTTGATTACTATGACTTTAGAGTATAGATTCAAGTTAGGTAGTGAGATACCTCCCAGTTTTTTTCCCAATATGGTTTTGGCTATGTTGGTTCTTTTATGACTCCACACAAACTTTATAATTGGTGGTTCTAAGTTTTATAAGAATGTTGTTTGAATTTGGATAGGGATTGCATTGAATCTATATAGTAGTTTGGGTAAGATGGTCATTTTGACAATGTTGATTCTTCCAATCCATGAGCATGAAGTGTTTTCACATTTCCTTAGATCTTTAATTTCTTTCTGAATTGTGTTGAAGATTTTTGTGGTATAGGTCTCTTATGTCAGTTATTATTAGGGAAATCCGAATCAAGACAACAATGAGATATCATCTTATACCAGTAAGAATGGCACATATCAAGAATACTGGGAATAATCTCTGTTGATGGGGATATGGTGGAAAAGAAACCTTCATCCACTACTGGTGGGAGCTGACTTCCTTTAACACCACATCTCTTAAATCTTCCCAAGACACTTCTTTTCACATAAAACATCATTACACATAGCACAGCGAGTAGGGCATTTGCCTTGCACCCGGCTGACCCGGGTTCGATTCCTCCGTCCCTCTCTGAGAGCCTGGCAAGCTACCCGTGGTGTATTCGATATGCCAAAAACAGTAACAAGTTGTGAGATATGCCAAAAACAGTGACAACTTGCTACTGGTGCCCACTCAAGCAAATCGATGAGCAACGAGATGACAAGTGACATGACAAGTGACAAGTGCCACATCCACATGTGGCCAGAGGAGCCAGCCTAGGCACTGCTCTCCACCCCCAATCACCTCATTTTCCATCAAGGTTTGAATTGAGTTTTGCTGTTTTTAAACACACTTCATGACTGGTATGGATGCTGATATCTGGACTGTTTCCAACAATTTCAAATTTGTGGATGCTTCCAGTATTTAATAATGGATATTTTTACATGAGAATTCACATTTAGTGGGTTTTTTTTGGGGGGATGGAAAGATAGAGAGATCTAACTATGTGAGCTCAAATACTTGGTTGGCAGTTGGAGCTGAGACAAGGGTCCTGCTATGAGAAGGGTCACCAGTCCTCCTGGGGGGCTAATGCTCCTTGTTACCCACTCCCAGGCTGATGTGGCTCGTTCGCTATCTGGAGGTACTTGAGCCATTGACTCTTAACCTATATAAATAATGTCTAGTTTCACTTCAAGCTTGCATAAAACCAATTGTATTGACACCTTCAACTCCCTGTCCAACAGATGTTGGTCACAGAGAAAGAGACAAACAAACATATAAGGAGACAGAGAAACACACCATGATTGTCCAAGCATTAGGTCGCCTGGGAAGCCATCATTGATCGCATAGGCTGGACATTATTAATTCAATACAATATTGCTGCCCACTCCTCAGGTGAGCCATTGTTGACAGAACCATTAAGAACAGTTAGCAAACACATCAACATTCAATAGATACATGAATATCAGAGACTAGAGTATTTTACATAGGTACCAGAAGACACACTTAAAATGTAGAGTAAGATTCTGACAATTTTTTATCCTACTTCACTTACAATGAGCTTATATTTAAAAGAACCTAAACAGTCTTATTCTATGTTTGTCTGGCACATATTTTGCAACTAACAAATATTTGCTATCTATTTCATTCTTTTGTGCTGTTTTATTTTACCCTGGGTAAACTTTTGTAAACTCTTTCCATTATAATACCTAAACTGTTTTTCCTAGGGGCATATTACATACTTGGGGATCAATGAGAGGGAGAAGAATTCTCACAAAGCTGAAGTCCATTCAGCATGTACCTGTCTGTAAGATAGAATGCTTATGTGATAGTATCAAGCTTTTGGTTACCTGAACGGTCTCCTTTTCTTTCTGAACCTATCCTCTACCTCTTCCTGCCCACCATCCTCTCAATATCCTCCACTTTTGCTAAGATGAGGAGAAAATAAGAGAAAAATTCTGAACATAGAAGTCAAAGCTCAACCATTGGAGAGAACCAATACCTGGAAGAGATTGGTGGAATTAGCCCAGGCTCTTCTCAGATCTTCTCAGATCTCTGTAGAGAGAGTGAACTTGTGATCATATTCAGAAACAGGGCATGTGGAGCTCAGAAAGGCTCTTATCTATGGCTTGTGGGTCATTAGAGAGAGACAAACTCACTCTGCACAAACTCACTAGCCTGGGAGGTTGGAGAGACTACAGACTACCATCTTTATGTGATATTGTGCTAAGTTTGAGAATGGATAAGGGGCATGTGAACCTCTCATTCCTTTGTACAGGACTGAAAGAGGTAGGACATAATATCAATCTATGTGATTAACCCCAGAGACCTACTCCTGGCAGGTGACAGATACCCAATCTTTTATGTTACTCCTTTAGCCCCTTGTTTGGCCCCCCAAAATAAATATCCCCACATAAGATAATATGTTTACTTTTCAACTCACAATAGCTGAATCAGCACAGTGATTTTTTTCCTTTAGGTTCATTAGATATCAAGTAGGGCTAGTGCAGTGGGTAGGACGTTCACCTTGTACACGGCCGACCCAGGTTTGATTCCTCTGTCCCTCTCGAAGAGCCTGGCAAGCTTCTGAGAGTATCTTGCCTGCATGGCAGAGCCTGGCAAGCTACCTGTGGCATATTCGATATGCCAAAAACAGTAACAACAAGTCTCACAATGGAGATGTTACTAGTGCCCACTCGAACAAATCGATGAGCAATGGGATGACAGTGACAGTGACAGTGACAGATATCAAGTGAGAGGTGGTATTATGGGAGGAAATGAAAATAAAAACTGAGAGGAGAGAGAGTCTGAGGAACACATGAATGTGGGAATGGGTGGGGTGATGGTAAAGGTACACTTGGATTTTATAGACCCCAAAATCTATGGAGCTCTGACTTGAGGTTCTAAGGTATCTTCAACTAAAAATAAATCTCATTTTTAACAGACATATTTGAAGGCAGCTGCTAAGTACTCACTCATTGGACTCCTGACCCCACTTTCCTGGGGGACCAAGTCATGCTGGTGGGCACTGGAGAGAGCAAGAAGTCTTCTCAGGGGTACATATGCTACTGGCCACTTTCTGGAGCCTGAACACTACAGGATGCGGGTGAAGGGAGGGAGAAAGGTCTCAGGGCCAGTTTGACATGTAGAGGACGTGAAATGTTACTGGGAGGCTGAGTGAGGAACTTAGATTGGGAGATCTACGGGTCGAACAGGTTAATTACTATAAGGAGGGGCTGGAAAAATAGACCAAGAGTTGTGGCACATACTTTGCATGCAGGTGACCCCTGTTCAATCTTCAGCACCACATGGCTGAAGGCCCTTTGAGCATCACTGGGTGCAGCCCTGTGCTAGAGGCCCCGGAGCACCACCTGCTGGGGGAGCCCAGCCAATCCTCAGCTCCAGCACCACATCTTGGAGCCCCCACATTGAACTGCTAGCCTGGCCCTGAGGGTCTGCCCTGAAAAAAAAAAAACAAGAGAAAGGAAGATGAGAAGGAAATCAAGAGGAAAGAGACAGGAGATCCCCCAAGATAGAGCGATTGCAAGCTTCTTCTCCCTGACACAGGGACCTCTAGGGTCTTCCTTTGAGCCTGTCTTGCCTCCCTTAGTTGGGGGCAGCCCTTGAATAGCACCTACTATCATTCCAGGCTCAATCTTCCAAGAGATGGGGAGATGGGAGAGCATAGAAGAGGAACAAGTGTGGGGAAATTGGCCCGGGAGACAAGTTTATTGATAAGATCATAAGCCTATCTGCGAGGCTCCAAGTCTGATCCCCAGCACCTACAGTGTGGTTCCTATCAGAGCCATCAGAAAATTAGTCACTAAAGGTAAAAATTCACCTCAGCCCTGGGGAGAATAGAACCACACGGCCCAGGTATCTACTGAAATGTTTATACTGTCTGAACAGACATGACTGCCACTATCCTCCACTTGAGAGGAGGCCTGTTATATCCCAAGGGTGGATGCTTAAAGCCACTTGTATACTCTAAATTGTTCCCCACCAGCTGGCCAAGACTGCTTCCTCTCTTCACCCTGGGATTGCCTTCCTTGTGTACCACACCTGGTCTCCCTCCTACTCCTCCTACAATCATTAATGTGTGTGTTGAATTTTATCAAAAAATTGAAAGAAGCAGATGGTTTTTACCTAAGAGAGCATAATATGCTATTCCTAATCATACAAAACCTATTTTATCCAGACCAACACCTGCCTCCTCTCCCTAGTCATATGTCATGTCTCACCCAATCCTGTCCCATGCTCACACTTTTCTGTTGCCTTCTTAAGGTCTGAGCCTATTAGCTGCCTCCTTGGTTCCCTGTCCCCTTACAGACCATTTTGGGGGTCTCCTGTCTCTTCTTCTCCAAAGTGGTCCATCATCATCATTTTGTACATACAGATGTGAAAAAGACTCTCATGCCATCCCAAATAGCAACTTTTTTTTCCTCTAAAAGGAGGGGTTAATGGGAACAACCCAAATGCCTGAGAACAGACGACTGGTTAAAAAAATTTTGGTACATCTACACAGTGGAATACTATGCAGCTGTTAGGAGAGATGAAGTCATGAAATTTGCTTTTAAGTGGATAGATATGGAGAGTATCATGCTAAGTGAAATGAGTCAGAAAGAGAGAGACAGATATAGAAGGACTGCACTCATTTGTGGAGTATAAAATAACATAACACAAGACAGACACCCAAGGACAATAGATAGAAGGGCCAGAAAGATTGCTCTATAGCTGGAAGCATGTCTCATGAGTGGGGGAGGGGGGAAGGGAGTTGGAATAGGGAAGGGATCACTAAGAAAATTATGGTTGGAGAAATTGGTCAGGATGAGAGATGTGTGCTGAAAGTAGATAAAGGAGCAAGCATGATGACCTCTCAGTATCTGCATTGCAAACCATAATGCCCAAAAGCAGAGATAGAGTATAGGCAATAGTGTCTGCCATGCAGGCAGGGGGATGCTGGGAAAGGGAGGGTATACTGGGGCTATTCATGGTGGGGAATGTGCACTGGTGGAGGACTAGGTGTTTGATCATTGTAACTCAAACATGAAATCTTGTAACTATATCTCATGGTGATCCAATAAAATTTTTTAAAAAATTAAAGAAGGGATTAAGGCCAAAGCCTCATAACGTTCAAGGGATGCTATTGACTCTGTGCTCAGGAATGACCCCAACAGTGCTTGGGGGACCACCTGATGCTGGGAATCAAACTGGGCTACATGCCAGGCAAGCGCTTTAACCCCTGTACTAGCTCTCGGGTGCTACCAAGAGCCACTGCCATGCTATGGGCTTACAATGGAACTAGAATTGTTCCACCACTACAATTCATTTACAATTGGAGACTTTGAGGCTTTAAGGAGTGAAGCAAACTGATGAGGACACATAGAGCTTGTAGGACACCTGCAAAGACTTCTGGAGGAGTTTTCTGTCACTCAGAAAAATGGAGACAACAATGACTTCACTTCAGTCTTGGAGGTGAAGGGTCTCATGCTGCCATTCTTTCTTTAGCACAAGAGGTCCTCCCAGGCCACTCTCTAAAAGCCGGGCAGTGGAGGGAAGGCTCTGAGGCAGTCAGCCCCCTATTCCTCTGCTCTTTGTGGGGAATGGTCCTGGGTGTTGAGCAGGGTCAGAGCCTGCACTGTCAGCAAGTTCTGTGGTGGGCGAACCAGCATGCTTCTCTCAGTTGAACACACCACAGGGTATATTGTACCTCATAGCCCAGAATCAATAAAGTTAAGGCAATTTCCTTAACATGCCATCAATAAGAGATTATGGGAGGGGGGAGGGCTTTCCTTAGAAGCTAATGCCTTACTAAAGTTCAAATGAGGCAATATATTGTAAAATAAATTCAATCTCTATTTTCACTCCTTGCAATTTTAGTGGGGACTAAATGAAATGGAACTGTGTTGATCCTAACCCGTTCAATATATCTCCACTTCCCTAAGAACCAAGGTCATTTTTACCTTCATAGGAAGGGAGGCAAAATATAAAATACCCATACCGAACAGAAATGCATTTGCAGGTTTTTGAAAGCCAGATAGATGACTGATATATTATGTAATTCATTCCGTGGCCTAGCTGAATGTGTTTTATAGATAGTGTTTAACCTTGCCAATTTTGCTCTGAGATAATCCCCTATCTGAGGATAAAAATCATATATTTAACATTAAGCAAAAGGTGGGGAGCAAAAAGCAGCATAATGTGTTCTGTACAACAGATAACCAGAAGTTGCTTACTCAGAAGAGATCAGAGCAGTGCATGGCTGCTTTGCCTTATTAGCTAATCATCACGTTAAAACCAATCAGAAATGAGGTGATAACCACTTAAGAGGCATGGCTGCAATGTGCTCCTGAGTGACAAATATATCTGATGGCATGTGGCAGGGTGGCATGAGGGCAAGCCCATAGACCCCAGACGGAGCCTCTGCTCTCGGGTGTGTGTTTTCTCTGACCTTGGGTGACTTACTGAACTACTTTGAGACTCACTTTCCTATTGTGTGTGTATGTGTGTGTGTGAAATGGGGATAACAATGATCACGAGCAGATAATACTGCCTTGTTAACTATAATCTGCTTCTCTCTTTTCCTCCTCTCTAAGAGAAACATAGTCTTGTTAGTTCCTAGTTTCCTAGAGGAATCTTGATTCATCCTTTGTTGTAAATGGCCGTCCCTAACACTTATTATTATTTTTTTCTGTCTATAAGAGGAGTAGTTTATTTATTTCTCCCCCCCTTTTTATTGATTGACTATGAGATGCAGTTACAAAGCTTTCATGTTTGAACTTCGATCATATAATCATCAAACACCCATTCCCTCACCAGTGCACATTTTCCACCACAAAAATCCCCAATATCCACCCCCACCCCATTCCACCCCTCTCTCTGCTTTTGTGGCAGACAATTTGCACAGTACTCTCTCTCTACTTTGTTTACATTCAGTGTTCTTACACCAGTCCCACCACCACTGAAACCTGCCGAAAAGGCACAGTATCACTGTATCACTGTTGTCCCGTTTTTCATCGATTTGCTTGAGCGGGCACCAGTAACATCTCTATCGTGAGACTTGTTACTGTTTTTGGCATTTCAAATACGCCACAGGTAGCTTGCCAGGCTCTGCTGGGTGGGCAAGATAGTCTCGGTAGCTTGCTGGGCTCTCCGAGAGGGGTGGAGGAATTGAACGCTGGGTCCGCCGCGTGCAAGGCAAACGCCCTACCTGCTAGGCTATCTATCGCTCCAGCCCCTGAAAAGGCAATGCTAAACAATTTGCTTTGTATTGCTTGTTATGGATAAAATATAGAAATTTTAACATTTTAGGAATTAGGGTCTGAAGAAATCTCTGCAGATTGCTGCTTGGTTCTGAGATTCGTGTGTGTGTGTGTGTGTGTGTGTGTGTGTGTGTCTGGATCATGGCTGTCTGGGAGCTTAAGTAGACAGTGGCTGTTTGTGAACATCATCTCAGAGTCCCATCGGGGTGGGGGGGAAGGAGAAGACCTACTCCTCCCCTGTCCCATGAGGCCTGGCATTTGTTGCCATGGCCACCACATACCTGGAGCTTTCGTTGAGTTCTAGAGTATGGCGGCTGCCGGGACTCCTAAGAAGCAGGCAGAGGGGCAGCACCTGCTTCCGTCTGGAGTGGCCCAGGAAAGTGGCCTACTGCAAAGTCTGGAGGCATCTCTGCAGCAAGCCGCTCAGTTCCGAGATTTGTGTGTGTGTCTCAACATTGACTGTTGACTCAAGGGAGGCCACATGCCCCCAACTGGTCCAGCCAGGTTGGAGAAGATGTATTTTAAAGTTCTATTGTGTGTACATGAGCAAGGAAGCACACTGGAAGCCACTAGCCTCCATCTTATAGCAACACAGGGACCCAGACATATTATGGTGGCCTTAGACAAAATGACCCTGGGCTCCTGGGAACCTCATGGACTGGGCTATTCCAGAACAAGTTTGGTCAGTCATCAGGTATTAATACTTACTTAAAAGTAAATGAAAACTTTACAAAATGTCGTTTTGATCTGAGGACCGTTGTATGCATTTCAAGGCATTCTGATAAGTTACCTCAGAGGACTGTTGCAAGCATCAAGGAGAAGGTACAGTGCTGCCCAATGAAAATTTCTGAGATGATGAAAATTTTATGTATTAGTGCTATCCAATAGGTAGCCACTCTGTTTGGCTACTGAGTATTTGAAGAGGAATAAGATTAATTGCCAAAAATGAGAAATTTAGATAATAACATGGGTAGTGACACAACTACCTTGTACATTATGGATACTTAAAATTTCCTGTCACAGAGCTGCAGACCAATGGAACAGGGTTGAATACTCTGACATACACCCCCAAATATATGATCATCTAATCTTTGATAAGGGAGCAAGAAATGTGAAGTGGAGCAAGGAAAGCATGTTTAACAAATTGTGCTGGCAAAACTGGACAGCTACATGCAAAAAAATGGGCTTAGACCTCCATCTATCACCATGTACAAAAATAAGATCAAAATGGATTAAAGAACTCAACATCAGACCAGAATCCCTAAGGTACATTGAAGATAAGGTCGGCAAAACCCTCCACAACATTGAAGCCAAAGGTATCTTCAAAGCTGACACGCCACTGGCCAAGTAAGTGAAAACAGAGATAAATAAATGGGACTATCTCAAACTAAGAAGTTTCTGCACCTCAAAAGAAACAGTGACCAAAATACAAAGACAATCTACAGAATGGGAAAGGATATTTAAGCAGTACCCATCCAATAAAGGGTTGATAACAAGGATATATACAATGCACTGGTTGAACTCCACAAGAAGAAAACTGCCAACCCGATCAAAAAATGGGCTGATGAAATGAACAGAAACTTTTCCAAAGAAGAAATCCGAATGGCTGAGAGGCACATGAGAAAATGTTCAACATCACTAATCATCAGGGAGATGCAGATCAAAACAACAATGAGATATCATTTCACACCACAGAGACTGGCCCACATCCCAAAAACCAAAAGCAACCGGTGTTGGCGTGGATGTGGGGAGAAAGGGACTCTCCTTCACTGCTGGTGGGAATGCCGACTGGTTCAGCCCTTTTGGAAAACAATATGGACGATTCTCAAAAAGTTAGAAATTGAGCTCTCATTTGACCCAGCAATACCACTCCTGGGAATATATCCCGGAGAGGCAAAAAGGTATAGTAGAGATGACATCTGCATTTCCATGTTCATTACCGCTCTGTTTACAATAGCCACAATATGGAAAAAACCAGAGTGCCCAAAAACAGATGATTGGCTAAAGAAACTCTGGTATATTTACACAATGGAATACTATGTAGCTGTCAGAAAACATGAAGTCATGAAATTTGCATATAAGTGGATCAACATGAAAAGTATCATGCTGAGTGAAATGAGTCAGAAAGAAAGAGACAGATATAGAAAGATCGCACTCATATGTGGAATATAAAGTAGCTGAGAGGTACAAGCTTACAATGTTGCGATTCCTGGCAGACATTTCTCTGGAATTAATTACTAAAATACTAAAATACAGAAATCCAAAACTACGCTGCTGCTAGTGCGGCCTCCCGACCTCATATCTCTTCATTCTCAGCAATGAAAAACAAATTACCAAATGCTTTCTTTTCAGCAGATCGACTTTAGGGGGGAGAAACTCCAAATCAATAATAGTGAATTTTTTGTTGAAATATTGAATGTAATCAAAGCAAAGTGAAAGTAAAGTGAAATTTACCAGTTACACATGCGGGGTGGGGGGCTGGGGAGGTGGGGGAAAGGGGGGAGATATACCGTGATTCTTGGTGGTGGAATATGTGCACTGGTGAAGGGATGGGTGTTTGAGCATTGTATAACTGAGACTTAAACCTGAAGGCTTTGTAACTTTCCACATGGTGATTCAATAAAAGAATTAAAAAAAAATTTCCTGTCACAGGATTTACAGTCTGGAAAGGGTTAATAAATGCTGGTTTTATATACTATGTCCCTTACACCCCCTTCAAATGACTCTAAAAAAATCCAGTGGGTATCCACCTCCTGAATAAGGTAGGCAAGGAATATTAATTTGAAATTGAAGGACAAAGGCAAGAAAAAGAACTGGGTTTGAGGGGTGGAAATGAATATAGATGTTCAAGGACAGTGTTGGAACATTGTCTCTAGCCTGGTGACTTAGTGAAGCTTTAGAACTCTGTGTTGTTGAAAGTCCAAGAAAATGCCAGTTCTTTCCAATGCATACCTGTGGGCAGGATCAGATGTTGGCATACAGATAAGTGCTAACTCAAGACTTAGCAGCACCCTGTCAGATAGCTGCAGAAGCCGGTGAGTAGAAGAAAAGTTTCCTAAGTTATCTGGTTTTCTGAGGGCTAATATCAATGACACACAAAAATTTTGGTCAGTGTGCCACATGCCACATCTTTTGTGTTTCCCATCTTGATATATAGTGTCACATCACAGGACAATCTCCAGAAGGAATTGTGGGTTGCAAGAGCTTGAATCCTTCATTTGATGACTGGAAGCAGAATTTTTTCCTCTGAATATTGTTCATTGTCATTTTCTGTCACACCCCCCCCTGAATATTTATTTCTGTATCAGTACTCTGTCTCTACCTCTAATAAGGCAAGCAACTAGGAACTGTTTTATCGACAGGAAGGAGATTTTCAGCTCCTTTGAATTCAGACTGCCAAACTATCAATGCATGATATGATAGGGAGAAAAATCTTACTAAATATTACAGTTTTACCCAGCCTGGAAGTATGCTGTGCCCCTCAACTAGTTCCTTCTTGCATTTTCTGTAGGAAAAACGAGATATGTTAATTCCCCGGTAGGCAGGCTATTGGCTTGAGAATTATCTTATTGGTGAGAGAGAGCATTTACTCTGCCATCAATGTCTTTATTCATTTATTTTTTGACTATAACAACAGTGCTCAGGTGCTTGGGGACCATGTGTTGACATGGATAAAACCTAGTACTCCAGCATAGAAAGGATGAGTTACAGTCTTTTGAGCCACCTCAAAAGACTGGTCTTAGGATGCTTACTCTTAAAAACTTTTTAAATTGAGATATCCTAAGAACTATAAAGTACTCACAAAACTCAACGACAAAAAAATCCAACGAGCCCATCCACAAATGGGATGAGGAGATGAACAGACACTTTTCCAAAGAAGGCATATGAGTGGCCAATAGGCATATGAAAAAGGGCTCACCATCATTCATAACAAGTGGAGTACAAATCAAAATAGTGAAATATCATCCCATGCCTGTGAGAATGGCACATACCAAAAAGTCTTCATACAGGCTTTGCTGGTGGGGTTGAGAAAGGAACCCTAAATCACTGTAGGTAGGAATGTCGCCTAGTTTAGCCTGTATGGGAAGCAAATGGAGATCTGTCAAAAAAGAGGAATAGAATTCCCATAAAGCTCAGTGATACCACTTCTTGGCATCTACCACCAAAACAAAGATCAAAACATTTATTCTAAAGGTTATATGCACACTTATGTTTACCGACACACTTGGTATAATAACCAAAATATATAAACAACCCAATTGCCTAAATATGGATGAATGGATCAATAAGCTGTGTTCTAATATCACTGTATCACTATATCACTATTATTCTGTTGCTCGAGTGGGCACCAGTAACATCTCCATTGTGAGACTTGTTACTGTTTTTGGCATATCAGATACACCACAGGGAGCTTGCCAGACTCTGTCATGCAGGCGAGATACTCTCAGTAGCTTGCCAGGCTCTCTGAGAAGAATGGAGGACTCAAACCTGGGTTCGATGCATGCAAGACAAATGCCCTCCCCACTGTGCTATTGCTCATACACATAAAATAATATGATGTAGCTCTAAGAGAGAACAAAATTCTGCCATTTGCAGCAACATGAGAGAATAGAGTATATCATGCCCAGTGAAGTCAGAAAGAAATGGGTAGATACAGAATTATCTCTCTCATATGTGGGACTTAAGGATACACATCAAGGTAGCAAGGTAAAAGCGACACAACGGGAGAACTGGCCCTTAATTGGTGGTCAGGGGGAAGTCTAAAGGGAGGGTACTGGGACCCTTGGAGGAAAGAGGTGGGTATACTGGTGAGGAATGAGGTGTTGAAATTATATGCATGAGAACTACCGCTAAGAGCATTTTAAATCACAGAGTCTCAATCAATAAAACATAAAATTGAAATATAACAAAACAAAATGTACAGATCTTAAGTGTACACCTTGATAAATCTTTTTATGTATATATAAAATCTATACATGCGCGTGTGTGCATATATTCCCACTGAAATTCCTTGTTCTAGCTGGTGGATTTATCACTTAGTATAAGGAGTGTCATACTATATCTTTACCCCAAAGCAATCACTGTACTGCAGACTTATTTTGCCTGTTCAAGAATTTTGCATTAATGGAAATTTATAATTACTCTCACTCAGCGCTATGTCTGTGAGTTGCCTCGAGATTGTTGCAGGTAGTGGAGTGTATTGTTTTCCACTCCTGGATAGCATTCAATTGTATTAAATACACCAGATTTTATCCTTTCTACTACTGCAGGACACTGTAGAGGTTTCCAGGTTGGGACTCTATTGTGAATAAAACCACTACAAACATCCTGTACTTGTGTTTTGTTGAAAAGAAGCACTTCCCTTAGTTAGGTTTAAAGCTAAGAATAGAACTACTGGGTTGTAGGCTACGTCGGTTTGGTTTTACTCAACACTTCCCCAAGATTTCCAAACTAGTGATACGAATTAACACATTCATTAGCAATATATGAAAGTTCACTCTCCTTTATCCCAACTTGCTAATTATCATCTATTAATTTTAGTCATTCTTATGGGGACTGTGATGGAAGATTTTGAAGTTCTAAGTCAGTGGTCAGCATATTTAACCCACTATTGCTAGTATAAATTACTACAGAACTCTGGCATTTTGAGCCTTCCCTCTCACGACAGCTCTAGGTAGAGTGTTGGCCAGTTGGAAATCTCATACTGGCCCTTGCTTTTGAGCAGCCTTAGTGCTCTGTCTCAAAGTGCTCTGTGAATATTATCATTTTCTGGTGCATCATGACTTGTAAAAAGTTAGAACTCCCAAAGACACTAATCAGCTCTCTTTTCTGTTCTTAAGTTCATTTCTTAATACTCTTACTGACTTCTTTGCTCATGGACATCACAAATCCAGGGCTTTGTTTTAATCCTACAAGTCCTTGTTGTGTCTTTTTTTTCATCTTTCTGTCACAATGAATACTATTTGCTGCCCTATCTTCAAAACGCTGCCCTTGTCTGTGAAAAATGATAACATTCATTGAGTTCTTCTTGAGGGGCATGAAATTTACATGCAGTATCTTAACAGTATCTTAACAGTATCACAACAACCAGACATGGTCAGCATCATCACCCCAGATTTACATTGTGGAAACACCTTCAAACAAGTCTTAGTTCCCAGCTAGTAAGAATAAGAGCAGGGATTTGAACCTTGGTGTATGTGACCTGACTGTCAATACTCCCCCAAAGTCAATGGTACCTCAGACTGCACGATCCCCTTGCTTTTCCTCTGATCTTAAGGATTTCTCTTTTGTTTTTGGCCTTTGTTCCTTTTGTCTTTTCTTAACTCTTGCCCTCCCAACCTTTGCCTCCCCACCCCCAGGCTTTCATCTCTTTTTATCATGCCCTCTTTCCCTCAAGGTCTGCCTCATGACTTCAACTTTAACTCTGATCCTCCATGTGAATTAATTAATATTGATTTTTCAGAGGGTGCCCTCGGGACTTTACATATGATATCTCATTAAATCCTCAACATAACCCTCCAGCTCAATGTTGCGTCCACTTCACAGAGGAGAGAACTAAAGCTGAAAGGAGTCTCCATTAGCCTGGAGGGTAGTGAGATGGGTCCATCAAATCCAGCTCTAAGCCCACAGGTGTCTAGGAGATGCCTTCTCACTTGAATTTCAGGACAGGACAGAAGAACAAATCTGCTTATACATTTCGGCAAGACCTTGAGAGTTCAACCAACTTTCTTCTTTGTATACTTTTCCAGGTTTGCTTTATAGATTTTTTTTCTTTGCTTGGGGCAGAGGTTCCTAAGCAATGCTTAGGAAGTCCTTCCAGTAATTTTTGCTTGCCCAACTGGGTCAAATGGCCAACAGAAGGGCCCAAATGAGATGCTGTTCAGTCCTACAAGTGCTGTGGATACCTGGGTTGCCCCTATGGTGCTGGGAGCCTCCAGGGCCATGTCTGATGGTTTCCAGGAACCTCTAAAGATATAACTGGAGATGCTCAAGGACCATGTGGTGGTGCCAGGAATTTTTCTTGGGTTGGTCACATGCTACACATGCTCCTTAATGACTGTATTGTCTCTCAGCCCCTGGGTTCTCAATTTCTGAGGAAGAATACTGTGCTCTTGAGTGCTTATGTTGAGGTCTAAGTCATTTTGCCTTTCAAATTCTGTGATGCAAAACTGCCACCTTTCCCTACCAGACTATGAAATTTTTTTATACTCATCCTTCATGCTGGGAAATGTTTTTCTCTTCCCTGATTCCATGCACAACCAACTAAACCACAAACCCTTTCTCTGAGTCCTCACCTCTCCCCGTCTGTACCAGTTAATCTGAAACTCAGTGCATTGTCATGTGTAATATCACTTACTGCTTCACCTGTCTGCCTTTGTATCTACTTGGGCTTGTACATGCCCCATCAGGACAGGTACACCAATTAGCATCATCTTCCTTGGTGGTCCCAAAACTTGCCAGAGCCTCGGGATTAGCTGTAGCCTTTTCTTTGTTTTTAAGTGGATTTTTAATCAGAGCATCCTGATGCAGCGAATCTGAAAGAAGGTTAGGATTTTGCATTTAAAACAGATACCTCTGGAATTATAATTCAGAAGGCCATCTACTTCACTCTTCAAAAAGCTGATCTGGTGCAGAAGAAGGAGTTACCTGTCACACAGAAAAAGGAAGCTGGGAGGGAAACTGAGTGAACATAAGATGTTCCTCACCTCCATCTTCTTGTGAACACTTCTTTGTCCTACTTTGATGCTATCTTTGAGCATGAGTGGGCTCAGTGGTGGTAGAATAAATGACCCAATAAACAAATGAATTTTAAAGGCCTTTTTCCTGATAGCTCAAAATTATTCCCTGGTCAAATGAAGAGATGTCTGTGAAAACTGAATAAACACTGCTTTTTTTTTAAGTAAGATTTCTTGGATACAAGGTGGCGAGGTTTGAGAAACACAGAATATCTGACCATCACTCTGTTAGTCTGTCATGCTCACCAAGAAACAAAAACAGACTGTGGAGCTGTTACAGAAGAGCTAATACTTAAATGCAATATGGTATCCTGGCACAAAGGATCACAGTCAGTCACAGTCACAGTCATCCCATTGCTCATCAATTTGCTTGAGCAGGCACCAGTAATGGCTCCATTGTAAGACTTATTTTTACTGTTGTTGGCATATCGAATACACCACGGGTAGCTTGCCAGGCTCAGCTGTGCGGGTGCAATACTCTCGGTAGCTTGCTGGGCTCTCCAAGAGGGGTGTAGGAATCGAAGACAGGTTGGCGTGTGCAAGGCAAACGCCCTACCACTGTGCTATCACTCCAGCCCAGTACAAAGAATAGAAACAAAAAACACTGTCCTCTTATTGCTCATTAATTTGCTCGAGCAGGCACCAGTAATATCTTCATTTGTCCCTGCCGCATTCAGGGTCAGGGGAATGAGGCCCATTATTGCTACTGTTTTTGGCATATCCAATATGCCATGGGTAGCTTGCCAGGCTCTGCCGTGCAAGATTCTGCTCTGCTGGGAGCTTTGTTTTATAGTCTCTGGATCTTAGCCATTGATGAGATTACATAGCACAGGGACAGTTTGTGGGTGTGACTGGCAAACTACTGGAAAATGGGGGTTCTGGGTGGAGGAGGCCCAGTCTCAGTCCGAGCAGGCTTGGAGATATTAGCCATGGGTCCCGCATACCTGGGTTCCTCTGCCAGCTCCTTCATGTGTGAGGCTCATCCGAGTGTGTAGAGAGTGGCCTTGAGCATGGCTGTGGCTGGGTTCTGGAGGTTTTCAGATGCTGGAGCTCCGCTTGGGGCAGGGAGGGAAACTCAACCTGCCCCTCTCCAAGTGGTAGTAGACAGTCTGGTGCGGGGCAGGAGATTCAAAGGTACAAAGGATACTAGACAAAACTTAAGAAATATTGGGCCAGAGAGATAGTATAGCTGGTAAAGCACTTGTCTTGCATGCAGCCAATTTTGGTTTGATCCCTGGCACTGCATATAATGAGTGATTCCTGAGGTGAGAGCTCAGAATCAACCCTGAGCACTGCTGGAAGTGACTCAAAAAACCACAACCAAACTGAACCAAAAAAAACAACACTAAAGGAATATGTATTTTAGATAATTTTATTTTACCTGAACTACTTTCCTTAAAGCCAATGGAGAAAAACATAAATATTGAGCAAAACTATCAGTGCTAAGGTCAGAGAGAGAGGACAAGGGTAAAGTTACTTGCCTTGCATGCAGCTGACCCTGCCACTATATGTGGCTCCCAAGCACTTCCAGGAGTGATCTCTCCAAACAGCCTGAAATAAGCCCTAAGCACCACAGGGTATAGCCCCAAATCCCCAAACCCAAAACAAAGAAATTTAAAAAAAAATCTTTTTAAAACATCATAGCATATTCATAAGGCTGCTGTTGGATTTATTTACAAAGATGGATCCTAGGATCAGAGAGTCAGTGCAGGTGTTAAGGCCGTGGCCTTGTACACAACTAACCTCGGTTCATCCCTGGTACTGCTCAAGGGCCCCTCAGCCCTGCTTTATGGCACAGGGGGCTTCTGAGAGCAAGGATCTTGGTACTGAGGACGAGAAGACACATTGATGACAGCAGAACCTGACACCCAGCCCATTGCTGACACCCAAGGACTGGGTGACCTTAAATACTTACTTATTCTTATGAATGGAGTGAGGGTGACAGAAGCCTATCTGCAAAGTTATCTGAGATTTCAATGAAACGTAGAATTGGTAGAATTGGGGCACAGTCGATACCCCCCGCTGGGAAGATGGCATTTTCCTTAATGTGCGTTTTACATCAGACTCTGGGGAGGTTCCGATTTGCTGAAGATGAGAGCTGGTGACCTGTCAGAACTCCTCCTACCTCTAATCCCAAGCTGTTACATCCCTGCAGTACTGAAGACCAACCTCCTCCCAGAAGCTCCCCTTCCCCTGCCAGCCCTTGCTGGGCCGACCGCCATAACTCAGACTTCTGGTTCTTTCAAATGGAACATTCATCTGCCCTGGGCTCAGATGTCATTTTTATTGATGTCTGAAAATAAAAATAATAGTCATTTCTGAAATGGTAATAATCTCTACCCAGCCAGATCCCTCTCTTCCTCTGGGCCTGCTGTGAAAACTCATTCGCACCACGTCCCGATCGCACACCGCTGCCTGTTGCCGTCACAGGCCTGTCAGTGTCCTTGTGAGGCTGGGAGACAACACAGCTGGCCTTACAGAGAGGAAGCTTCCAGCTGGCTCCTGTGTGCAGTCCCAGCGCCTGGGAATCTTCCTCCCCAGCTGCTCCCTCAACACTGGCTAAGAAGCTCCAGGGAAGGGAGAGAGAAGGAAGATTCTGACAGCTTAAAGGTGAAAGAGGCAGTTTCAGCAGAAAAATAACAAATGTGGCTACTTTGGGCTTGAACGGTCTGTGCAGCTGATTAGATTTAGCATCATTCTCTGATGCACTTCACGCCATGTGGGGTAAGATTTACAAGTACAATTCTCAGACAAGCTGTACTGGGGAGTTATGGCATCTCTGCCCAGTGCAGAGGGGAGGCCAAGAAAGTCTCCTGCAATTTAAAAAGCCTCCATAGATCTTCCTGGGCATCTTCAGGATGTATCACTATCACCATTAGCTATTCCAACAGAGACAGGGAATAGGAGAGGTTTGGTTTTGGCAGACAGGATGGAACATTACTGGGTGGTCTTAGTCTCCAAGCAAAAGACCTCAAACTGCAATAGAGATTCTGGGGAATCATCGTTGAGAAAACTCAGTGTCAGACTAATGGGGCTGTATTCCAAATTGCTGGCAAAGTCTTTAAACCACTTTTATTTACACAGATTATACCTGAATGTGGTCTCTTTGTGAGGAGAAAATGAAAGCTATACACAGAATTTAAAGGCTTATTTATGCATCACTTCCAAACTTCCCTCACACCAAAAATTAACTACTATTACCTGAATAGACTTTCCCCAGAAATTTTCAATGCTTACTTATCCAGATATATGAAGACATAGAAAAATGTTTGTGTAAGTGACTTTCCCAGCACTCTTACTCTTCCTTTCCTCCCTCCCTCCCTCCCTCCCTCCCTTCCTTCCTTCCTTCCTTCCTTCCTTCCTTCCTTCCTTCCTTCCTTCCTTCCTTCCTTCCTTCCTTCCTTCCTTCCTTCCTTCCTTGTGCTCACGTGTTCATTTATTTACCTAAACTTTATCTTAACATCTGCATTATCTTGAAATTTTTTGTTTTCATCCATCTATGGGGTCGTTATTTGGGAGGCACTGAGAACAGTTACAAGTATCAGAAGTTAACTGGGAGTGCTGTTTGTGACCGATGTAGGTGGAGGGGGCAGGTTGGAGCAGAAAGCGATGGGAACCTAACAATGCCTTAGTCAGTCCTATGGGGGCTTACAGTTGATACTGCCCCTTGGAGGAACCCCTCAATGGGTCTGAAATAGTCCTGTCATATCTGGTCATTAACTCTACAACCCCTAGGAAGGGCAAGACCTTTGAATGGCAATCATGCTAAAGAAGAGGTAGAAAATAGAAAGGATTCAAGAAGAGATCTTGCAAATAAAAGTTAGATCTAAAGGATTGAAAAATTAACAATCCATATTTTTAACTCCCAAGCTGCAGTAAGTCCCTCAGGCTCTACAGCTGCAATTTGTCTTCTCTTTGACTCGCTGGGTTGAAAGTCCTTCCTTGAAGGGTGGCCTGGGGGGCAAGGCTCCGTGGTTGGCTTGTGGATCTTGGAATATCCTTGTGTGGGTTAGGTCCCTCTAAGGTTGGCAAATGATCTCCACCACGGGTTGACTGCAGTTGGTTAGCCACTCTCCACCTCAGGATATAAGGCAGGTTGGTCCCCCTTGCTCTAACGAGTGGCACAGTGTTCATCCATCTTGAACAGGGCTCTGTTGTCTTCTCTCTACTGTGGAAGCTGGTGAAGGTTCCTTTCGGCTAAGTATGGACAAGAGAGGTTTTGCATTATGACAATGGTCATTAGGGACTCAGAAACTCAGGCCAGATGCTTTCTCCAAAGCAAACAAAGGGCTTTGTTCCATATCCCTTCCCCTGAAGCTGCGGTGAGCTGTGTTGCCCATAGCCCCAAGAGATCTGGTCAGATGCTGGATTTTTACCTGTGAGACTGTCCTCCTTGTGTTCCATCTCTGACACTGTTGGTCTAGGCTTTGGTCCCTGACACCTGCTGCTGTATCTTCAGAAGATTCCTCCACTCACCCTGTGTCTTTTATCTGTCTTGCTGGCACTTCACCAACTGGGGTAGAAAATGTCCCAAGTTTATGATCATAGACCTTGGAAATACCCAGCCCCATGTCTAGTAGCAACCCTGCCGCTTACTCACCATGATGCTGGACCATTTGCTTACCACTTTGCAGTTTGATTCCCCTTCTACACTCAGGATAAGGATCACACTTATTCCAGAGAGCCCTTGTGATTGGATATGAGTTAACAGGTGTGGAATGCTCAGTTCCCTGCCTGACACATAGTAAGGCCAGCACAATACATATTAATTGTTCTTACTATCACGCTTCCTGCCTTGGACCTTGGCATCCTTAAAGTTATAAAGCCTGTGTTCAGGTCCTGGTTCTCATTCTTCAGTGCCTGAGCCTTAAAAGTACACTCCCTAAAAATGGAACCAGTGTTTATTTGGTTCTGAAATGTGATCACACTATACTCCTGAGCATGGGCAACTCAACTCGGGGTTCCCTATTGCCTGGCATCAGCCTTCATCCTCAGACCCTTCCCACCTCTCCAGACTCCTTGGCTGAGCCCCCACCTCAACAGCATGGGATGAACATAGAGGAGCCTACACTCTTTAAAACCTAGTTTGTGCCGAACATGATTGATTCTGAAATAGAGCAAAGGGTCTGCTGTCCAAATTCTGGCTCTAGAACTTGCAAACCTGAATTCCCTCTTTTATAAAATGTGACTAGTAACCAGGGTCCTCTTCAAAAAAAAAAAAAAAACTCTTGTGAGGCTAAAGAAACAAGTTCACAGCCCCACCTGGCAAATACTCTTATGCGATTATATGCGCAGAAATGGACATTCTTCAACCTCGTTCACTTAGTCTTCCTGGTGAGTGATTTGGTGATTCCATCATCTACTATGATCACATTGGGCCTGCGTTTGCTTGAGTTAGGGCCCAGAGCAGAGACTTCTATAAAAAAAGACAGTGGGTGAAATGGAATTGAGTGGGCACAGAGGACCTGAGAGACAAAGGAGATAGCTCAGGTGGTAGAGCATCTTTCATTTATGGGCAGGGTTCAACATGCCCCCTTGATTTACTGCTAAGTGTGATTCTGGTGGCCCCTGAATATCTCTGGGCCCATGCAATGCTGTGGTATTGGTTGGAGCGCTGAGTCCCTGCCCACACCATAGTACTGCACTCCCCACCTCCTAGTAGCTCTGGACCTCCCAGGTCTGCTAGACGTGGCCTACATATTCTACACATGTAGAATATAACTGAACCGCATGCACATAAAGAGGACACTCAGCAGCGATAGCTCCCCAGATGCTCAGCAAGCAGATCATCTTGATCTCAATGTGTACACACGGCAACAAGCATCCTGTCCTTCCGACTGCAAGAAAAGTGTGCAAGAATCCCCACCAAGAAAGGAATGCCCAGCTGCTTCCCACCACTACCTTCAGGATTGTGAGCTCTGTGTGGTCACGTTCAATTATCAGAAAAGAAAACCCTCCTGAGTCGGAGTCTTTATAAGAACACTCTCCCGTTTATGATGCTGGCAACTAATCCTGGTGGACCTGGTCAGCCAGTTTATGCTTCTGCTCCAGGGCATGTCTGCCCAGTTTGTCCATAGCTAACCGCAACTCTTGAGAGCTGACAGGGTGCAACGTATGTAGCTTCATTGGTTAATAACGTTTAATTGGAAATTCTGGACACTTAGGAATTTCAATGACCTGCATTAAACATTATATTCTCTAGGTTCCCTGGGTTGATTTCTCCAGGGTCCTATTTGGAGTCTGCTAACTGGGGCCTTTCCTCCTCTCCTTTCCACAAGGACAAGAAATCAAGTGGGCTGCCTGGTGCAAAATATTTGTTGAATGATTGTGAGGTTAGGAATCCAGGGACTTCTCTCCCCCAGTAACGGTTTCTGTTTTTATCTCTGTCTCCTGGAGTGAAATTAAAGCTATTTTTCAGCAACCTGTTTAACCAGATGGAGAGCAAGTCTTCTCTGGGACCACACATTTCCCTGTGGTCCTTTTCTTTGTATCTGGAGGGTGGCATTTTTCACTTCTGAGGGCTTTATCTACTGGCTGCCAAAGCTCCTTTCTCTTTCGTTCTGGGTTTCCTTCGTGTCTAGGAAGAATCTCTCTGCTGTCCATGGTAAAGCAAAGTGTGTTTTCAGCAGGATTATTCTAAGTGCCTTCCACAAAATTCTATGACAAAGTTGGTCTGGGCTGTTGAGGACTCAAAATCCCCAGCTTGACAGGAGCCAGATTAGGAGAAGGGAAGGGAAGAAGGTATACCATGGGCTGGGGTGATTGCCACCCTTCTGGCTCTCCAGAGATACCACGTTTAACCTACTCTGCTCTCTGCACACTTGGAGGGGTGAAGCACCATGTCAGCTGGTTTACAAACTTCTGTTTAGCTAGAGAAACCTCTTTATAATGACTCCATATATGGAAGGTCACTGTGCAAAGGGAAGGATGGGGTTGTTGCTCCCCTGGAGGTTACGCTATGCTCGTCCTCTCCTATGTCTTCCTCCCCTTTGGGGATTGTCCTCTTAGAAGTGTCTCAGACTGTTCCACAAACAAAATGGACATCTAGGCCAGAGAGTTTCTGTTGATTATCCTTCAGCTCCACTGAGCACTTATAAGGATAGATCCTGGACGCTTTCCAGGGTCACACAGATTCCTTGGAGCACATCTGTGGGTCTGTCTCTTTGGCTGAGGTCATTTTCCTACTGACCCCCACTCTTCTCCAGAGAATAGACTTCCCCTTCCTTGATCCCATTTGCTTATGTTGGAGTGGGAGTGCCAAGGTGCTTACAGCTCCAACCACAGTTAATTACCAAAGACTGACTGGGGGAGAACTAGGAGAGGCCAGTGTTGTTGTTGAGGGGCAATCAGCTAGGAGTCTTAGTACAGTGCTCTCAAGGGCTTTCTTGTCAGATCAGGCTCAGCTGCCTGAAGTCACAGCCTTGCTACATGGTATACTCTCCTCTCTCCTTTCATCCCAATTTCAGCTGTGTCCTGAGCAAGCCACCTGTCTGTTCTTGAGACTCATCTTAGGGTTTACTTCACAGACTTTCAACTTTCCCAGGAAGTAGTCTCCTTTCTATAGTTGGTCATCAGCAACTTCTCAAGTAAAGAGGATCTATCACCCCTCACCCGTACCCTCCTGGGTTGAATTTTCACCATTTTTCTTATTTTTGAGTTGGTTAATCCAGGAAATAAAAGCCGCCAATCAACATTTGACTTATCAATTAGTCACTTGCTTTGGAAACTTGGGGACAGAAAACTGAGGAATCAAATAGGCCCAGGTTAAGGAGAGGGGGTGCAGGAGGTGTTTTTTCCTAAGTGGAGAAGGAAGCGACTCTGTGGGTGCCTAGGAAAGCATAGAGCTTCCTTCCTTTCTCATATGGCCACTGTCCCCACCCCCTCAAAATCCAATGCTGATTGGAAGATTGGGTTATGCCTTTAACAGCTTTGATGAATAGTTTCCTTGATGAATCCAAATTAAGGCCTTGTGGTCTTCCCCCATCCCAATTACTCCAAAGAGCATAATGAAAAATGGTGTCCCCTTTAGGCTCTCCTTCCACTTGACATTTTTTTCATGGTTCATTCCATATGTATACTTCTGACTGGGTAAACTATTGGGGAAAAGGAGAGAGGCTACATTGGGTATCAAAGGTTTTTCTTGACCCTCAAGACTGAACCAGGGCCCCTCCAATGTGTGCCCACACTCTGACCACTTCATATCACATGGTATACACTACCCTGTAACTTCCTTTGACTTGTCTAGTTAATGAGGTTGACTGCAAATCTCTATGTCTGAAGTCACTGAATAGTAATATTTAAAAGCAAATCATGGTGCCTTAATCAAATGGTGAATTTGCTTTGCACTTGCTGGCCTTGCCTAGTTGGCAACAAAAGAACTTCTCCAGGGTGAACATGAGAATGTAATTTGCAAATGGAAGAAAATAGGTCACTCTTCATATTCATAAACGGTATATTTTAAAATCTAAAATAAAAGATGAGGCATAAGGTCTCCTGAGTTCTGATGAAAGTTATGGGAGAAAACAACTCTATGTCCAGAATTGGTCTACTTAGTCATCATTCAGGCCAGGCCTAAGCTAATGGTCCCCAGCCCCAGCCCACCTCCACACTTTTCAAGGAAGATGGAGATAGGATCCCTTCCCATTTCTCTCCTCAGATTGTTGTCCTGACACCACAAAGCATTTTGATCTACTCAATTTTCATCACAGTTACCTCCTCTTTGTGGCACTTGCTGAAATTTTTTTCTGCCTGGAGCTGCTTTCATTCTCAATCTTTCTTTCTGCTCACCCTATCCACTATCCAAGCTTCCTAAAACCTCCTCTGCTTTTGGATTTCCCACACATCCTCTCTAGGATCCCTAGTTCATAGGGATTCACCTCCTCCTCTCTGTGGACACTGCACCGAATTCTCCTATCTATTAGCCTACTATACCACTCTGTGAACCTCATCCACCCATCAAGACTATTAAAGAGAACCAGAGACAGACCATGGTTAATTAAGGTTGTCAAAACAGACATTTATTTAGAAACGATTGCAGTGGGGGAAAGATATATCAACTAATAAACTGGGCTCAATTCTGAATAAAGTACAGGTGAGGATTTACAGCTGAGGAACAAGTAGAGATGGATGGTGGGTAGAAAATCACTAGAGAAGACATGAAGAGGAGGTAGCATTCCTGCTAAACTCATCTTACAGGATTCTTGGGGAAGGCAGGCAGGGTGCAGTGATTGGGACATCACCATGGAGATGGAGAGGAATGAGGAATTTGATCTAAGGTGATCAGATATGAAGGGTGGGAGATTCTGTCTATACGGATTCCTCAGGCATTTGCTGAACTGGGCTATGCAGATCCAGTGAGTATGAAAGCCAAGGTCAAGTCCTAGTTGAGAAGAGGGATTAGAGAGGGCTCAGTAAAGTCTCTGATTTTACTCAGTCGTTGAGTGCTGCTGGGGAGAGAGCCACCCAGCTCTCTCATCCCAGTACCACTCGGCATCTCTCCTCGAACCTGTCATCCATCCTCCACTGCAGCTGCTTGACACCTATTTTCCAGCCTTCAGTAAAAGTCCATAGTACCAAAGTAGAGTGACTATATCATGATCTCCTCTAACCCCACCTACTGGCTTCAAACCTGCGGTTCCCTGCCCACTTTATCCCTCTTTTATTTCCCTAATGTCTTTCTCTTGCTTAGGGAAATGAGATCTAAGACTAGATACCACTTTTTCCTAGAAGTTTCTCTTGGATTTTTTCCAACCTCACTGGTCAAGATAGATGAAGGTTCCCTCACCGCCATGTTTCTGCATTACCCTGATGGTTTTGACTCCATCATAGCAGCATACCATAATACCTGAACAGAATATCATTCAAGTATTAGAGTAATGCTGGAATACTATAATACTTGAACAGAATACTGTTATTTTCTCGCCTAGGCTATGAATTCCTTGAGGGCAGAAACTGTTTTTCTGCTTCTCTTTTATAGCCTCAATTCTTGGCAGAGTGCTTGACATAAAGTGCTTGACACATGTTGCTGAATGAACGACTTCATTTTTTTCTTTATAAAATTAGCCCATTCCTGTGTATTATGTATCCCTTTTTATCCTGACTTCTCATTTCATCAACTGCTCCTTCCCTGTGCTATGTCTTCAACCTGTTTTCCCCTATTATTCCTGTCACCAATAATATTAGAGTGATTATTTATTGGGCATTTACAGTGAGTCAGGCACTTTGCTAAACTTACATGCTGGAGTTAAATCCTTTCTTGAATCCCATGAGGTATTATTATTACCTTGACTTTCCTGATGGCCTTTAAACCCAATGGGGTCTCTTTGATTTAAGCCCCACCTTTCCCAGATGTTCCTTCATTTGATGCTATTGTGTTTTGTCATTACATTTATATCACATTTCTGAAGTGTTGTGTCAGCCAGCTGTCTCCAGCTCTTATTCCTACATTTTGCAACTGAGGCCTGAAGATTATAAAAGCTTTCACAGACTTCACAGTGACCTCCGGACCTAGTACCGTAACTGTTCTCAAGCCCTAACACCTCTCTTTTCAGTGGCAGAAGACACCAGTGGCCATCTCCTCTCTGTGACTATAATGTCCTGCTCCCTTTCCTCTGGTTCTGTCATAGATGGACTTTCTGGAGCTTAGTTTCCAGCTTTTTACTTTCTCCAACATTCTTTGTTTTCCACTCTATGAATAAAACCCTGCTCCTGGCATCCCAAACCTCTCTCCCCTCCATCCCAGGCCCAGAGGACCAAGGCTTGAGATCTTCTCCCAGTTGGGCAAACTCAAGTGCCCACAGACATCATCATCTTGCAACAGCCATTCAAACACTTGCAACACTCTCTTCTACCCTTACATTTCATACCTTGGCCAGTGACTCCTCCTGGGGTTTCCAGTGATGCACCCAGTGAAACATCTGTAAAAACCATTGGTCAGAAAAGCAGGTATGAACAGTAATATCCAGCAATCATAGGCAGTCTCTTGAAAGTTAGGGAATCTCTTTCCTCCTATCTCCTTCCCCAAACCCCTGAGGAATGAGAATTCTAACTCAAGTCCATGTGAATAACTGAGCATAATTCTCTCATGTCAGCTGGGTTTCCTAAAATTTATTTTCTGATTCTCCCAAGTTTTAATGGCCTCCCGAAAGGGGAGGATTATCTGGAACTCCCCAGAATTCCAGATGGCTGCTGGGGTCTGCATATAACAGTGAACATGGAAATCCATTTGTATTTGGTGTGGTAGGAATTCTTCTTCCTAAGGAAGATCTGTAGCCCCCTCCAGAACTATTTGTTCCTTGGATAGGATCCTTCCTACTCCATGGATGAGTTTCCTCATTGCCAACAAAGGCAAAAAATGGGAGCAGGAATCGATGATTCTGAGAAGTCAAAATAATGGAATCCATGGTACATTGGACAATCTTGGAGAACTGTAAGCATATATTGAAACATATAGCACGAGGGTTAGTTATAGGCAGGGTTCTTCTTCCTCTTCACTTGAGAATTTAATGCCTGTCCTGCTGTATTAATGGTCTTTTGTAGGTGTCACCACCATGAAAACCCTCCTACGTGAGTCAGCTAGAGGATTAAGTGTCCCAACCACCTCTGTCACCTAGATATTAGCAAGCCACTCTTGCAAACTGGAGTGATCTGAGTGACCTGAACTGTCTGAAGGCTCAGAGGGAGTCCAGTTTAAACCAGAATATCCAGCCCACCTAGCTTAGCCTAAATGAGTGACCTTCACAACAGTGAGCTAAGTAAATGGCTGCTGTTTTAAGCCACCAAATTGGGAGATAGCTTGTTTTGTAACACCAGGGGGCTAATAGTGTCACTGATCTTCACCTTCAGGTCACAGATCAGCAGAGAAGGGTGTGGAAGTGGCAGATAAAATACAAAACAAGAGGAGTGGTGCCAGGTCTCTAGCTCATAGGTTATTTTCTTCAGAGGACCAAGGGAGGAACAGAGAAGTGGACAGCTGTCACCAGTGAATTCAGAGTTGAATCGTCAACAGGCAGCTGTTGCGATGCTTGATAAATCCCCAACCTGCTCCCTTCCCTTTGTAGGCAGATACAGCAACCCCTTTCAGTCCTACTTCAGGCAATACAACAAGACAACAAATCAGGTTTGCTCTGTAGTCAGAGAGAAACTTAGCATTTCATAATACAGTTGCCGAGTCTTCCATGCATGCTTAGCTCGTCAGGTTTTGAACATGTGTGGGAACAAGAGCAGAGAGAAGAAAACAGAGCTGAAGGTCTTGCAGTCTGAAAAGCACCCCATGAAAAGTCGTGTTCTCACCACCTAGCGGGGGTAAAATGTTCAAGTACGCAAAGTAACAGTCTAGGCTGGAAGGCTCTGGAGCAGGGTGAGTCATGGGGGTTTTTTTAGATCTTTGAGTGGTCTTAAAGTTTGTGTTGTGAGAAATCTCTCCTCCACCTGCATGCTTTATTTTTATAGTAATTTTTTTTAATGACACAAGAGATATCTGGGTATATTGTCCTTGAAAAGTAGTCAATGAAGTAGTCTCTCTGCTAGGCCATAATATGGCACCCCCAGCAACCCCTCACTCCCACAAGGGCACTGTGACTGCCCTCTCTGTCCTCTACATACACTTACACATACACTTTTCTATTGCTTCCTGATGGCTTCATACTAAAGATGTTTTAAATTTTATTTTCTTCACTAACCAGTTTGTTTTTGAGATCTTTTTGGGTCAATATAAAATGTTCAAATTCATTTCTTAAAAGACTCTCTAGTATTCCATCATAAAAATGCTCTATTAACTATTCCATTATTATTGGGAAATGGAGGTTGCTTTCACATTTGGGGCTATTACATAACCCGAAGCAAGAAACACTTTGTGTATAACTCTTTGAGCACATGTGAGTAGTTGTTTATGGTAGGATCCTAGAAATCAAATTAATAGAACAGAGGTTTGGCATAACTTGCTTTCATCATTTCAATTTGAAACTGCTGAAGGTGAATTTCCTCAATTATCTTTTATTTTCTCTTAATTCTGTTCTATTCCAGCCTTTCATCAAGTTCAAACATATTTTTTCAGAAAATAATGCAATTGACTACATGCAAATTTCACATTTGCTGGAAATGATATATTTTTATATACAGTCTCTTAATTTATATAAAAATACATTCTGTCTCTTAATTCATGACCCCTTTTGGGTTACTAATATCGTTTGCATCCTCTAGCTTTTAGTTCTTGATAGCACATTTGCCAGAGGTTTATCTGTTTGTTGGTCTTTTTCAAAGAGCAAGATTAAAGTTTATTGATTATTCTGTTGTTGTTATTGTTGTTTTTTAAAAATTTCTACCTTAATCATTATTAAATCCCCTATTTCTTTAGAACTTCTTTGCAAGGTGTTTTTTTTTTTAATTTCTGGATAGTTTCTTCAGTGCAGTTCTTTTCAAAGAATATTACTTTTTTAATATGTGCATTTTAAATTAAAACTTTCCCTTTGAGAACTGTTTTGATATTCTTATTAAAATATTTTTGAAACAATTGGGGTGGGGATTAGGACTACACTAGTTGTACTTAGAGCTTACCCTGGTTCTCTGCTCAGGAATCACTTCTAGGGGTCCTGGGGAGCATATTAGGTTGCAGGGATTGAGCTGGAATCAGACAAATGCAGGGCAAGTGTCTAACCCCCATTATTATCTCTCTGGTCCTGGTGTTCTCATTTTAAACACTAATAATTTCCATTTTGAGTTCTTATTTTGCCCAAAAATTATGTTTAAAACTTGTTTTGGCAATTATAAGCAAAAGATTTTTTTTTACCACTACTTTGCTGCTGATTTTTAATTTTATGCCATTGTGATTAGAAAATGTCATATGCATGATTTCTGCTTTAGGGGAATTAGGGTTTTTTTAATTTTTAATTTTTGTGTAAAGGGCTTAATATGTGGAAAACTTTTGTGGAAATTTCATATGACATTTAAAAAGTATGCTTGTTCTCTTATCAAGATCACTTCTCTGTCCTTAAGTTTGCTTACTCATTTCATTTCTTCTTTTCCACCTTTACTGAGACATAATATGGCAAAATATTTCTGATTTGAAACTTACAAACTGACTATCTTTTATCAACTTTCTTTACTACCTATTTCCTCCCTAGCCCCATTAGGTGACCCAGGAGACACATTAGAACCAAATGACAACTAATCCTTCATAAGCACTCTCATCCATCTCTCACTCCACACTTATTCTTAGAAAAAACAACCTAGTTATACCCAGTGTTCCTCTTTCTCTTTGCACCCAAGAAGCTGAAGCTTATTAGGGAGAGTGATATTAAATAACTCTCAACTTATGAACCTGTATCTTCTATGGGCACTCACCCCTTCTAAACACTCTTACTACTTTTCCATATTCTTCGTATCTCTGTATACGCATCTTTCTTCATAGTTAGAGAGAAGACAAAGTAAGGAAGGAAGCTCCAATATAGGAACCAGGGAGATAGCTCTGAGGCCTGGCGCCCCTGCCTTCTGCCATCCATAATTCCTGGCACCAGACACACCACCCCTACCCCCACCCTCCACTGTTCGTTGTCCCCCTGGAGGCCTCTGAGTATTGCAGGTCCCTGGTGGCCCTCAGCACTGGTGGGCCTGAGCATTGAACTCAGGCCTGAGCAGCTGGGCCAAGTCTCGCATGATGTGGCCCCTGGTCTCCCTGTGCCGTGCTCGGGGGGAGCATTCTTCCCCACTGCACCCCACACTCAACACTCAACTCCAGCAGGAGACCTCCAAGGGGAAGATGACTGTGACAGTGTGGATTGAGTGTTTTGCTGGCCAACGATGAAATCCAGGCACAGCTTCATTAGCACATGCATTTTTATTTTTCAGTAGAAAACTGTTTGCACTTACAGGAAGTTTCTGTTTTCTTTTTTCTATCAGCCATAAGGTAATAGTGGAAGAAGGGAACAGATATCTAGTGTGCTTTAATAAAAGCAAGTTCCCTGTGTAGCATACCCTGCTGCATCACTGAAGCATTTTCACTGTATGTTCGATGAATTTTTATTCATTCATGGTACACCTAGTGGTGCTCAGGGATCACTCCTGGAGGAACTTGGGGGACGATATGGGGAGCCGGGGATTGAAGTCAGATCAGCGGTGTGCAAGGCTTGCAAGCACCTTACCTGCTGTACTATTGCTCTGGCCCATCCATGGATTTTGTTTTAAGTAAAACCTAAGGAATTTGGGTAAGTCCCTTCTGCCGCTCAGTAGACTAATTTGTACAGGGAGATTAGAAAAGATGGGTAGCAGTTAATAGTGTTAAGAGGTCACAGTGGTTTGGAAAATTACCTGGATTACTAATTTTAACTATTTTTACCTTGGCATATTAGTAGAACACATACCTGGAATTTTATATCAGATTCCTTAAGAATATTTAGAGTTAAGCCAGGTGCTGCCCAGAGACACAGGCAGGTGTGTGTTTGTCAGTGTGCAGATCGTTACAACATGCCAGTCGACCAAAAGCTTATATTTGGTAGACTGGGAACACCTGTAAAGGTGATCAGAGGCCACCCCAAAAGATCTCTGTCCCTCTTGGAGAGTCAGGTAAGCTACCGAGAGTATCCAGCCTGCACGGCAGATCCCTGGAAAGTTACCCGTGGCATACTCGATATGCCAGAAATAGTAACAACGACAGTCCTCATTCCCCTAATCCTGAAAGAGGCCCCAATATTCTATCAGGCTACACTAGCACACAACAGGGATGATGGAGACATTCCTGGCACTAAGTGAATCAATGAACAACAGGGTGACAGTGATACAATGATACCCGCACAATTACATGTTTTATGTCTTCTATTCTTTTATTGAGCCTCAAATAGCATCTGATTTTTAAATTTCAACTATGACCTGAAACTTCACATACAAAAATATTTTAATTAGATGAGAATTCATCTCACTCTCCCCGTATATTTTGGTCTGCTTTTCTTCCTGATTTGAACTCAGTATGGTTATAGAATACTTGTATCTTCTCTTACTTATGCTATGCATTTTATCCTGTACCCTATCCCTGCAAAACTCAAGAATTACCCAACTGCAATCACTCACTTTATTTCCCAATGAAATATTTTATCCCTTACACTAGGTCATCTCATATATACATATATACATACATACATATGTTAATATCTCATAACTCAAGAAAAATATCTTGACAGAACCCCATCCTAGCTTATCCATTTATTTAATCTTTGTCACACAACTAAGCTCAGAGGTATTTGAATATAAACATATCTCTTAACTTCCTTGTCTTATTTTAACTGCAATCATTTCTTTTCATCAATTCACAGTAACAAGACTGTCCTTTTGCCACAGGTGGAGGTCAATTTTCTGTCCTCATCAAACTGTTCAGTAGTGTTTGATGTAATTGACCCCTTCTTTTTTCAAACATACTTTGTCTGTTTCTGAGATAACATTCTCTTCTTCCTTTTTTCGTAATCATTTGTCCACATTTTATTAGTTTTAATTGGCTGAGGCTTATGTTCTAGATCTTTAAACATGAAATGCCTAAATCTCTCCTTGACTCTCTCTAAATACCCAAATCTTATTCCTTGAGTCTCTTTTTTGCCTAGACTCTGTTGGTGTCTGATCTATGTCATGTTATAAAGTGTACATATTGAGAACTTTCAAAGTTTATTAACAGACCAGACCTTAGACTCATATATTTAATCATTCACCCAACATCTCCACTTGCATGTTTGTTAGTCATCTCAAATTTCCTACGTATAAAGAGTAACTAAGTGGTTTCGACATTCATCTCATTGTAGGCCAGCATTCCTCTCTAAGTCCTTTGTACTACCTGTCTGTATTTTTGTTTCATTTTATTTTTATTTTTGGGTAAAGCAATAAAGGTTTTATTGATACCTATTTAGAAAGATATGAGAGGAGATAAATGGAGAAGGACATGCTCAAGAAAGAACACAGGCTTCCCCAGAGTAGAAATAAGCAAGCAAAGAAACATAAAGATAAGCAAGTGAGATATGTGTTCAAGGGGGAATATGGCTTGAAGAGCAAGCCAAAATTATTTAGTTTTGGTTTTTGTTTTGGACCATACACAGCAGTGCTTAAGGTTTATTCCTGGCTCCAGACTTACTCTTGGTTGTTCTTGGGGAAACAAATGGGGTGCCAGGAATAAAACTTGGATTAACCATATGAAAGGCAAGCACCTTACCCACTATACTATTGGTCTAGCCCTGACACCACTTATAAGCAGTTTATGATGATGCCCAAACTTCTTCTCTTTCCCTTTGACTCCACATAAAATTAATTGACAGGCCTAGTTGGCATTATCTTAAATTCTTATCTTCAATATATTCACTTCCTTTACAATCTACATTTCAATCTAGTTTACCTTCATTTCTCCCTGAACAAGTTAAGTAAATTTCTGGGTGATTTTATTCTCTCTGTCCATGTCCCCATAACAACAAGAATAAGATTAAACGGTGTTAAATATTTAAGACTCACAGAAAACTAAAAAAGAATCACATAGAAAACATCCATGTGTCTACAATCCAATATCAAAAATAAAATACTACCTATAGTTGAAGTCTCCATGAAAACCTCCTGATTCTCCCCCCTTGAAAGATTACTATCCTCTTTAATGTTGTAGTTATTATTTTGAGACATGTGTTTATGTTTTTACACTTAATATATATATAAGTGTATATATATTACACACTTAGGGACATATCTTTATGGTTTTTTATACACATAAATTTTGCTTTTCAGAATTTAAGCTCTATAGATACACAATGTACTCAGAGAATAAGAGCATATTTTGGCTCTAAAAATAGTGCCTAACTTAGGAGTCCTCTAAACTGCCAAGTTCAGACTATGGTGTTGAACTCGTTGGCTTGATGAAGGGATGTCATCAGTCACATGCCTGAATGGCTGTGATTCCCTTCTCTCTGACCTCAAGTGGCCTGGATCCGAATTTGGACCATTTGCTTAAGGACTATCAGTTGCTTGAGGCCTTTGACATGTGCACATTGGTCCTCTCTCTGGCTAATTGGACTTTTTTCCTTTGTCCCTACTTATCACTGACAATATTTGAAATCAGTATACATTTGTATGTTACCCAAAGTTTACTTCTCATAACTGAGCAAGGCCTGGGTAAATAAATTTGACCCATTCCAAAACAAAGAGAAAAATTTGATACCAACCCTTTGTCCAGTTGCAGTGGAAAGGCTCCTACCTTTTCTTTTCCCATTCAAAATTTTGTACTTCAACACCTGACCAGGTCACCTGGTAGTGTTACTGAGGCTAATCTCATGTTTTAGTAACATTTTAGAATTAGCTACATTATTTAAATATATTCTATAAAGTACCATGAACCATAAACCAGCTGCTCAAGTATTTTATCACACAATGGCATCATGATGATATCCTAAGTCTCCATTTGCATTGGAGTAGGGAGGTACAATAACAGTGTAGGAAGTTCCTCTATTAGAATTAATATTTATCATAGAAGCATAGTGGGTAGGGCATTTGCCTTGCACGTGGATGACCTGGGTTCAATTCCTCCACCCCTCTTAGAGAGCCTAGCAAGCTACCAAGAGTGTCTCGCCCGCACAGTAGAGCCTGGCAAGCTAGCTGTGGCATATTCGATATGCCAAAAACAGTAACAACAAGTCTCACAATGGAGATGTTACTGGCCCAGCTCGAGCAAATCAATGACCAACGGGATGACAGTGATACAGTGATGTATACCCTCACTGCATACCATCTTCTATTACTTCTGAAACAATTCTGGCATTGATTTTCAAGGAAAGGCAGATACCATGATAGAAAGTTCTGTCACAAGAAGGTTAGTATGTCTGTAGGATGGGAGGTAAGTTGACAACTGACTTGAGATGTGAAGATCACTATCACTGGGGAGACTGGGAATGGACTTTTTCTGTTTGGACACAAGAGGCAGAACCAAGAGGTCAGCAAGTTTGATCCAGTGATGGAAACTTCCTCCTGGCCAAAACTGGCTTGAGCATTTCTTTATTTTAGGTCTTGAAAAATTAAAAACAAAACCGAGAATGATGAGTAAGTTCAGTTTATCTTATGATTAGCAAAATAAAATCTCTACCGACCGTGAAACAAAAAACTCTAAAATAACATAATAAAAAGCCACAGATAAAGCCCTTACAGATATTCCTGTTACACATCCATTCATTGAAAATGAAATACTTTGAAAGTGCTCAAAAAGTTTCTAAACATATTTTAACAGTGTGGACATTTGGGAGAAAGGTACGCCACTTCTCAGGTTGTTTCAGTTATCTTTGTTTGCTCTGGACTTTTCTGAGTGATAAGTGAAAGAGATATCCCTTTATGCTGAGGAAAGGGGTATGACCTGGGAAGTTTGAAGAGTTTTGTTTGACTCTGCCATAGTTCATTTGGAACCATCAGCTACTTCATAAGAACAAACCAATGGGAGGAATAGTGGGGGAGAAAGCAATTTATTTTATTTATTTATTATTATTATTATTTTTTTTTTGCTTTTTGGGTCACACCTGGCGATGCACAGGGGTTACTCCTGGCTTTGCACTCAGGAATTACCCCTGGCTGTGCTCAGGGGACCATATGGGATGCTGAGATTTGAACCCGGGTCGGCCGCGTGCAAGGCAAACGCCCTACCTGCTGTGCTATCTCTCCAGCCCAGCAATTTATTTTAGTATCTGAATTATTAGCCAGGGGTTTTGTGCCTAAGAAGTGAAAAGAAGCAAGAAAATACAGACCTCTGAGATACTGGATGAGTCTCTGCTGATCTGGTCCACTCTGATTTTCATGTTTATTGGTCAGTGTGTACCTTATCTTTCCATAGTCTGGACTTCATCAGCTCAGTGTGAATGCAATAGTTCATAGAAAGCACTGATGCTTGTAAATAGGATTCCACATGCTAAGTTGCCTTTTACCCTGTGCACGAAGCTAGTGTCCACTTCAGTATGTTTCCCTGATGATGGAAAAGTAAGAAAACCACTAGGTGTTTCACTCCCTGAGCACCATGCGGCCCTCTATCCATCTGGCTGTTCTGGCACCTATATTCCAGGAGGAGGAGGGAGTTAGCATGCCCTGGAAAAACCGCAGTTCTGGGAGACTGAAGCTAGCTTTCTCCCCTTCACACCTTTTCAACTGTCAACTGTATTCCTTGGGATTCTTTTCCCCCTAAATAATCAAAAACATGCAGCGGTATGCAAGCTTTTGTCCTAGATCCATCTTTGCGGAGTAAATTAGGCTAAGACAGATACTGTTTCTTAATTTTGGGCACATTTCTTTTGTTTCCTAGGTTTCTGTTTGCTCTTAGTTGAAATGAAAGAATCAAGCTTGTCTATTCTCTTCGGATCTGATTCTAAAAAACATAGAGAAAAATCATTAAGAATTTCAGGAAGTCCCATTTTCCTCAATAATTCCTCTATCAGCTTTCAGGCGATTTAACAAAAATGTAGGTAATATTTCCACTGTTTTAAATAGTTCTACCACTCCCCTTCTACCTCCCACCCCACCTTGTGTGGGTACCAAACAGTTCTGTATTATAGCTTTTGTCATCTCTCTAGCCCTTCATACTTTATCCTTAAGTGTCCAGGAAATGCTCCGAGGGAGCTTAGCAAATGCAAGTCACAGATCCACCACCCCTCCTACTTCCCATTCACAATGATGCTCCACCAGGAAACTCAGACTAGGGGCTGTGCTTTGCAGACTGGGGCAGGCTGTGTGACTATCCTTCAGAGTCCTGAAGGACAGGAGCAGGGATGGTATGCTGTAGTTAATGTTGATTTCCATCACAGGAAGCCAGAAGGAATGGTGACTGTCGAGCAGCAATCTGCTTAAAATGTTCACCTTGAACATCCAGCTCTAGGAAAATTGGATTGAATAAAATTTAGGAGATGGAAGATTTCCGTGCAGTTGCAAACCTTCTATTTGTTTAAGGTGGAGATAAAACAGTTAGTTCTCATAAAACATCTTGATGATTATTGACTGGTGGTTTCTCACTGGCAGAATAGAAGTCAAGGAGGAAGGCCGATTGGCCAGAGCAGAGTTTCCCCTTTTCAGAGACTAGGGGTCTAGGGCTGATAAATTCTCCACCCAAAGGCATCTTTGCAGAAGTTTGTAGGTAGGAGGGTGGTAAAGATGCCACCCAGTGGAACTTTCTTGAAGGTTCTTTATTCAGATTTCCAAATTTAGTCACTTCTCTGTCCAGGCCACCTGGAAATGACCTTCTGATTGATCATTCTTCACACTTCCACTTCTGTTTGACATTCCTTTCCCTGCCATCCTTTCTGTCTTAGAGCACATGGCACATTGCTGTAAATGTATGCCTATTGTTAACCCTCATTCTGCTCCCTCATCCCACAAGACACGAGATTGCCCAGTAGGTTCTGACTCATTGCATTAGAGTAAACTACAAGGATCTGTCTCTTCAAACCTATTTCTTCCACCCAACTCATGCTTTGACTAAAATCTTTTTCTCTTCCAGCACATGCAAAGTGACTTCCCCTAGGACTATGTATTGTTCTGTGAGGGACTCAAGTTCCCTTAAAACCAGCTTCTTTTCACCATCCACCTTCTATACTCACCAATGTGCTCTTTGGCTCCCTGATTTCCTAGGAAAACTTCACTTCTCCTAATTTAGTTATCTTTACAGTCTTTTCTCTATTTAAAAATATCTTCATTAATCTTGACTTTGGAGTTTTCTCTCCCATCCATGGAATGAGTATTCTTGGAGAGCAGAAAACCTCTGTGTTTGCTGTATGTCCTTAACCATCCAGATGGTCCTTAGGACTGAGTAGGTGCTCAGAAACATTGCTAGCTGTGTTAAAAAAAGAACCAGAACTCTCCATAGAGTGCTCCCTTTATGCAGAGGGATGCATCTGCAGAAACTGACAAAATGAAAATCTGATAGTTGAGATGAGAGAGTGCTTTTGTCCACAATTATTTACCCTGATGAAGACTCTCACGCAGTGATGAGTCATAAAAACAGGAGGTGAAGCTCCCAGTTCATATTTAATACTGCTCATCACATGGCATTTCCTATCACTGGGGACTTGGAACAGAATTCATGCCAGCAGATTGCTCTGAGGCTGGGCTCGTGGCAGGATGTGTTGCTGCCAACAACCCCCTGAAAATGCTCAGGGTCCTCAGTTTCCCATTCCCAGGCATTTCCAATGGAATATTTGAAGTGATAGGAAGAAAATGACAGTCAGCTGTACATTGACTTGGTCCCCCAAAAGTTGAGTAAGAGAGTGGACCATTTGATTGTTCCCGCTACCTCTTCTTGGGGTTGGGCAGAGCATTCTGGAAGTACAAATTCTATGTACCAGAATTTGTCTCAGCAAGAGCTGGATAGCCCAGCTTTTAATTTGGATCAATGAGAGGGTCGGAGTGATTGATGTCAAGGAAGTAGAGCTTGAAGAGTGAAGCAGACACCCAGGTGTGCTGATCCTTTCATCTTTACATCAAATGCTACCTGGTGAGTTATGGGGCACAGACTGGGGGGTGGGGGAGTGAGCAGAGGGAGGAGGGATCTGTCTGTTGCTCAAAAGCAGAGCCAAAGCCACGTGGCTGACACGGATCCTGGCTTTCTGTCAGACAGCTGGCTGTATTGAACAGGCTGTAATTTCCTGGGAGGGGCAGATAGTGTCTTAGTTGATGAAAGAGCTGGGGGTTGATGATATACATAAAGGAAACATAATAAATTAATTTGTTCATGATTCCCTCCTTTGCTTATTTCTTTGTTCATTAATTTAGCAAGGATCTAGGACCTTGCTTTCCAAGTGTGGGCCATGGCCAGCAGCAACTGGGAGGATGCTTCACCCTTGATGAGTCGGAAGGGCTGATCAAGAAGATCCCTGTCTGGACCTTATATGGGGCAGAGCCCTGCGGGAGTGCTGGAGGGTACTCCTGGTAACATCAGAACTCCTCTTCCAGGTGGTAGTGGGAGGGGGCCCAGCTGTACCTCCTGCAGGTGTTACTTCTGAGAAGAGACACTCCACACCTGGTTTATTCCCTTCCAAAGCTCATGTAGCAGCTGCCCACGCCAGCAAGATCGGAAGATGAGTGACAATATCTCCTTAGAGTGACAGTCAGCTTGGGGACCAGGAGTGTTTGTTACTGATGGGGTTTGAAAGAAAACTGCCAAAGCCCCCCGTCCTTTCCCTGTGTTGTGGAATTACCTAATCATCCTCCTACACACACACACACACACACACACACACACACACACACACACCCAGTGTCCTCTTATCAAATTAAAGCTACTCCCTCACCTCTGTGTGGAATTAAATCAATGTCTCCACTATGTCAGAGTCGACAAATGGGGTCAAACTCTGGAGGGTAAAGAAGTTATATCATTCAGGTAAGATGTATCACATTAGAATGCAGGTCTTGAAAACAGCCCCTTCAATATTGGCATCTGTAAAACACCTTATAAAAGTTCATAAAAATACTTTTTTCTTCATGCATACATATTGTACATGAAGAAACTGAAGTTTAAGGAGATGTGATTTGCCCAAAGTTGTATAAGAAGTTAAGTGCTAAAACATATTTCAACTTTAACTTCAATGGGAACCCTTCAATCTAAAATTTTTGTGACTTTTATACCAGTAAGTGGCTTTTACAGTAGGAGAGCGAGCCTTGACTAACGAAGAAATTCAGTGTTCCCCATTTTTTTCCACTTTATATTAATTTATGCAAAAATATATCCATTGAATTCCTTTTTTATGCTTAGAGCTAAAGGGTAACTATATGGATATCTATTTATCTATCCATTATCTATCGGTTCATACATCTGTGTTTATCCATTTATCCATCATGTTTTCCGATCTATTATCTATCAGTCTATCTACCTATCCATTACCCAGTTGTCCAACTGCTATTTTCAACTCAATAACTTCCAGAGAAACGAATAATAAAGAATCTATAGGGTGGTAAAAAAAAGGGGGGGGCAATGATAGTATACCCATGCCCCTCTGATAAAAATTGGATTTAATACCTAATTCTTGGTCCCATAGACCAAGATCACTCTCCCACTGATGAGTGATCATTTTAGGGCTCATTTTCTTGCAGGGTTCTTTACTGCCAGCTCTTGGAGCCACGTGTGCAACAACATTTCGCCTGTGTCTGTAAACACGTGGAGCTGTGCGACCTTACCATGGTCCAGAAAATCCTGACTCATGTCAAGCACGTTGTGAGCTTAGAAAATGCACTGAAAGTTGAGAGTTGGGAAGTAATGATAGATTGTGGGATGGTGACTGTTTCCCCTGAGTTATGCCTCTCCTGCTGACCACCCCTTTTCCACTGGGGAAAACTCTTGTTTTTATGCCCCTTTTAGGAAACCATCCACTTATCTCCTAACCCACAGTTGTCCAAGCAAATGTGCCATTGTGCTCAAGAGGAAAAAAGGACTTCTCTGTGCCCTGAGGACTTTAGACTGCTATTAATATTTTATCCTTAAATAAACTCCTTTATTGACACACAACATACGTGCAAAGAGTGTACACATCTGAAGTTACTCTTTGATAACTCTTCACAAAGTGAGCACACCTGTGTAACCAGGCTCCAGACCAAGAAGCAAAACAAAAGCACATCCTGAGCCTCATCTAGCACAGCGGGTGATGGAAGTAGAGCATCCCACCCACCCCCAACACAAACCCGAGAGGAACATGAACTGTGCCAGGAAAAGGAAATGAAGACGGGATTGTGGGGCCACAGAAGACTTCAGAATTGTCCCCACAAGATGGGTGGCACTTGTTCACTAAAGAAGAGGGTGGTGGGTAGCTTGCATCAACAAAAGGGCATGAAGGGTTTCAGCAACCTGTGTGGAGCCCAGGTTGGATGCATCTGGAGATGGGTGGGGGTGAGGAGGAGAGCGCTGAAGAACAGAAGTCTGGGGCAACTGTGTGAAGGAGCTGAGGAGACAGAGTTGGTGGCATCCAGTGATTCCTCCTGGATTTCAGATTTCTCTATTAAGACTCAGTATTGCATCTGACCAAAAAAAATATATATATCAGATTTTTTAAGGAAAAAAAAAAAGCAACATGTTGCCTCAGGCATCACTTGATCCAGGGTTCAAATGAAGACTAAGAATAGGGTTTTCCTCCTTTCCATTATTTTATCTGAGTCCTTGGAGTTGTCACCTTTTAATTTGGGTTTGCCCACAGCAGACCTGAGGCAAGGATTTGGATGTAATTTGAGAAGTGACGAGAAGGAATGTATTAATGCCAGTGTGAGGAAAGCAAACAGGAAAAGAAAACAGCGGGAAAGAAGCAGGGTCTCACGCCAGTAACCTACCTGGGATGTTCCTGGAAGCCTGCTCCAGTGTGGGGTTCGGGCTGAGGAAGCTGGCGTAGCAATAGTGGATGGCGACAGGAAGCATGAATTCCCTAGACCTCTGGGTGCCAGGTGCTCCAGAAGCACAGCCTGCTGAGATTTTTGAGCAAGTCTACTGGCAGAGATGTATTTGGAGGTGGCGGGTAGCCCTGAACAGGTTAGATCCTGGGAATAATAACCTGTGAACACCATTCGCCTTATCTGCCTTCTTCAGGGACTCTATTGCACACACACAGTAGCAGCCAACTCCAGGGAAGTGGGCAGAAAGGAAATTCTTCTTCCATCAGTGAGTAAATGGTTGACATTTGGCTTTCATTGTTTCCTTATTGGGTGACTTGACTCCATCCCTGTGGTCAACGGGGGGTGGTATGTGCTACGGAAGTCTGAGGAAGAATGTGGACACAACATTTGGGTCTTCATTTGGGCCAGCCCCAAACAGCTGAGATGAACACTTAGGGTACAGGTGAGTTGTTTTTTTTTTGGGGGGGGGGGTGTTTAGTCCCAAAAGCAGGAATAAAGAAGTGAGAAAGGGAAGGTAAAGAATATAATTCAAGGCATTAATGAGCAGCCAGCTCTGTGTACAAGTGGGATTCACTTCCACGGAGACCTCGGGGACTCAGTGTGGCACCAGCCTCAGAATTTCTCACCAGTGTGTGAGGAAGTGGAAGTTTCTGTTCACCAGCGCCCCTCCTCCGTGACTGAGAGGCTTTCTCAGGCATATGACTCCACAGTCCTTCCAGTGTGACTCCCATGTGGACCCCACATGTCCCTGCAGTCAGAGAATGCCTTAAGCCCAGACGCCCAGGGAATCCTCATCAGTGGAGGTGAGGAGGCCTTCAGTGTCAACGGAAGGGTTTGTCTAGAGCACGGCCCTCAGCTGCTGCCATGTCCCTCGTATCCTCCTGAGAAGGAGGCAAAGCGCCTCCCCCCAACACCCGCTCCTTCCGGTCTCTTAGTTCCTTTGTGCTCCTAGGTGGTCCCAGAGCCATCACCTCTTCTCATCTGCCCATTTGTATCTCCGCACCACATGTGAGTGTTCTGGATGGAAAACGTTTATTTTTCCATGAAAACAAATCCTTGAATTAGACCTTGAAAAGAGTCAAGGAATTAAGTCTTAGGGAAGGTGTCCAATATTAACCCAAGATTGTCCCTGGACAGAAAATGGCAGTTATATGGGTAAGAAAAGAAAACATACGTGATCTGGTTTATGGCTAGTGGTTTAATTGGATCAGGTGTCCTGAAGGGTATTTTCAATTTTCTGGGGAACTTTTTCTAAACACTCTGAATAGGATGAGCCCCTGTAGAGAGCTCCACAGGGAAGATGTGGAGGAAGAAAGACACTGAGAGCCACTAGTCAGAAACATAAACCCGGGATGCCTATGGCAGTTACTGGGAGAAATGTGGAAAGAAGACCTGGGTTTGGATTCAGAACTGGCTAGTTGCTGAGATTCTCTGCACCTCAGTTTCCCCATCTATAGAACGAGAAGCATAATGCATACAGCAAAAGATCCTTGGGGGGATTAGCAGCGTGTAATGTTTCCAGGCCACACCTTTAATCATAAGTTGTTGTTGCTATCAGTTTCTAAGCAACTCTCAAATGATAGTGAATGCAGAGACCCTGGCCAGTATGATGAAGGACTAGCAGTCTCCCAGGCCCTTCTCCTCCCTCAACACTCACTTTCCTGCCAAGCTCCTGCTCAGCATCTGCCTCCTCACTCAAACCCCCTCCATCCTTGCCAAAGGAGTCCTGGAAGTGGGGTCAGAGATGTCCTCCCTCCCTTCATGGTGGCAGTTCCTGCAGAGCGATCTCACTTGTGTCCTGCCCTTAGGAGAGCAGGGGGGTTACGAGGCCAGCTAAGGGAGCTGTGGTGGAGTGTGGGTAGGTCTCTGTGCCAGTATTGTGACAAAGGAAAAGGCTGAATGGGAAAGGTTTTGCTGAGGCAAGAAATGGATGGTGGTAATTCTTCATGGCAAAGACAGAAGGAGGGAGAACATGCTCAGATCTTTCTCTCCTGTTGCTAGAGGGCACGCTTTTACCAAATACTGCCAGTGGCGTCCATTCCCTGCAACTGTCTGCATTACTGTTTCTCCCTTTCTTGCATGACCTTAATTTCACTGTGATTATTGCCCCCAAATATTCAGCATGCATCCTCCCCAAAGCATTATACAAATTCAATGTGATCCCTATAAAAATACCCATGAAAATATTCAAGGAAATGGATCAAACACTCCTGAAATTCATATGGAACAACAAACCTCCACGAATAGCTAAAGTAATTCTGGGGGAAAAGAAGATGGGAGGCATCACGTTCCCCAATCTCAAACTCTACTTCAAAGAGGTAATAATTAAAACATCATGGTACTGGAACAAAGATAGAGCTGCAGACCAATGGAACAGGGTGGAATATCTGTACACATACCCTCAAATATATGATCATCTAATCTCTGATAAGGGAGCAAGATTTGTGAATTGGAGCAAGGAAAGCCTCTTTAACAAATGGTGCTGGCAAAACTGGACAGTTACATGCAAAAAACTGGGCTCAGATCTCTACTTAACACCCTGCACAAAAGTTAGATCAAAATCAATTAATGACCTCAACATCAGACCAGAATCCATAAGGTACATTGAAGACAAGATTAGCAAAACCCTCCACAACATTGAACCTAAAGGTATCTTTAAAGATGACACTCAAGCAAGTGGAAACAGAGACAAACAAATGGGACTACCTTAAACTGAGAATCTTCTACATCTCAAAAGATACAGTGACCAAAATACAAAGACAATCTACAGAATGAGAAAGGATATTCCGATAAGGGGTTGATATCAAGGTTGATTATCAAGGCACCGGTTGAACTCTACAAAAAGAAAACATCCAACCCCATCAGAAAACGGGGCGATGAAATGAACAGAAACTTTCTCAAAGAAGAAATCTAAATGGCCAAAAGGCACATTCAAAATGCTATTCATCACTAATCATTAGGGAGATGCAGATCAAAACAACAGTGAGATATCATCTCAAACCACAGAGACTGGCCCACATCCAAAAGAACAAAAGCAAACGGTATTGGCGTGGATGTGGGGAGAAAGAGACTTTCCTTCACTGCTGGTGGGAATGCCGACTGGTTCAGCCATTTTGGAAAACAGTATGGACGTTTCTCAAAAAATTGAAAATTGAACTTTCATTTGATCCAGCAATACCACTTCTGGGAATATATCCCGGAGATGCAAAAAAGCATAGTAGAAATGACATCTGCACTTGTATGTTCATTGCAGCACTGTTTACAATAGCCAGAATCTGGAAAAAAACCTAAGTGTCCGAGAACAGATGATTGGTTAAAGAAACTTTGGTACATCTACACAATGGAATACTATGCAGCTGTTAGAAAAGATGAAGTCATGAAATTTGCATATAGGTGGATCAACATGGAGAGTATCATGTTACATGAAATGAGTCAGAAAGAGAGGGACAGACATAGGAAGATTGCACTGATCTGTGGAATATAAAGTAACAGAATGGGAGACTAGCACCCAAGAATAGTAGAGATAAGTATCAGGAGGAGTACTCCACAGCCTAGAAGCCAGCCTTACATGCTGGGGGAAAAGACAGCTCAGTTAGAGAAGGGACCATTAAGTAAAGGGTGCTAGGAGGGCCGCTCATGATTGGAGATGTGTACTGAAAGTAAATTATAGACCAAACATGATGGCCACTTAATACCTCTATTGCAAACCACAACACCCCAAAGGAGAGAGAGAGCAAAAGAGAATGCCCTGCCACAGAGATGGGGTGGGAGTGGTGGAAGGGATGTTGGGACCATTGGTGGTGGAGAATGGGCACTGGTGGAGGGATGGGTACTTGATCATTGTATGACTGAAATGCAAGCATGAACGTTTGTAAGTCTGTAACTGTATTTCACGGTGATTCACTAATAAAAAATTTTAAAACAAACAAAAAAATATTCAGCATGATCCCCTAAACTAAATAGTTAAAAATAGTACACACACAAAAACGGCACAAACTGGGCTTGAGAGATAATAAAGTAGCTTAAGGTGCCTGCTTGCTTGCAGTTCTATCCTCAGCACCACTTATGGTCCTCTGAGCCCCACCAGGAGTGATCCCTGAACACAAAGCCAGGACTAAACCCTGAGCACAGCTGGGTGTTCCCCCACCCCCATCTAAACAAAAGCATGTGCTAAAACATTTTGTTTGCATTCCTAAAGAGATGCTGATTATAGTGGATTCTCCAGGAAGCCTGAGTAAGTTGTTAGTTTATCCTAAATTCAAATGCAAGCCTAAATATCCAGAGTAAAAAGCCACTTGCAGTCATATAAAGGAGAGGAAGTGAGTGGAAATGCCTAGGAGTTGGAAGGAATGCCCTGCCCCTGAACTGCCAAAGAAAGGCAGACCCAAAGTAGAGCAGGTGCAACTGGCGTAGGATGGAGAAGCACTCCTGACCTGATCTTCACCCTTAGTCTAGAGGGTCTTTACCCAATCTGTGTGCCTGTCCTCCTTCTGTCAATTTATCTCTCTGTCTCTGTCTCTGTCTCCCCCACCCACACTTCTAAGCCTCTTGTTTTTCTAGCTTTCACGTCTGTTTGTTTGGGATGGGCGGGGGTCATACTTTGGTGCTCAGGGTACACTCAAGACTCTGCACTCAGGGATCACTCCTGGTTGGGGTTCAGGTGACTAGATGGGATGCTCAAGATTAAATCCAGGTTGGTTGGTGCAAGACATAGGCCCAACCTAATGTACTATCTGGCCCCTCTTTCTTTTTCTTAAATCTCCACCAGGTAATATTAAAAGGAGCTTACTAAGACCTCCTTCTTTTATGTGCTTCACTGGATGTCCTTCATCAAGGACACATTTTAGGCTCTTTTATTGTGACCACACCAAGCACACACCTTAAAAGACTAATTGGAAAGCTCCTGTCACAAAAGCCTGCCCGGTTAAAGTCTCCCCTGCCAGGAGCAGACTCTCTAAGGTTGTCTGGCACACAGGAGCTTTGCCGAGGAGATGAAGTTGACCCCAATAGTAACCCCAATGGCAACTGCAAATGCTGAAAAATTAGCGTAGCCCTGAGCATAAACAATTTCGAAATCACTGTATTACTGTATCACTGTCATCCCGTTGCTCATTGATTTGCTCGAGCAGGCACCAGTAACGTCTCCATTCGTCCCTGTCACATTCAGGGTCAGGGGAAAGAGGCCGTTACTGTTACTGTTTTTTGGCATATAGAATGTGCCTCGGGTAGCTTGCCGGCTCTGCCATGTGAGATTTTGCATAGCTCTCTTCCAGGAGCTTTGTTTTATAGTCTCTGGATCTTGGCCGTTAATGAGATTACATGGCACTGGGGATGATTTGTGGGTGTGGTTGCCAAGCTACTGGAAAACTGGGGATCTGGATAGAGGAGGCCCAGACCCAATCTGAACAGGCTTGGAGATCTCAGCCATGGGACCCACATACCTGGGTTCCTCTATCGGTTCCTTCATGGGTGAGGCTCGTCTGAGCATGTGGAGAGTGGCCTTGAGCATGGCTGCGGCTGGGTTCTCAAGGTTTTTGGCTCCTGGGTACCTGCTTGAGGGGGGAGGGAAACTCAACCCACCCCTCCTAGGGGGCTCTGGTGAAGACAGCCTGGCATGGGGGCAGGAGATTCTGTGATTTTGAAATAAGATGGAAAAATAATATTGTGCACATGTCAGTTACATACTAATACACTTATGGAGTGTATTTTAGAAAGAGTTTGCAAATATTCTACATTTATGCATTTAGTGAATGGTGTGTGCAATCATATTTGAAGATTTCTGTAATTGCTTTTGCTGAAAAGTGGAGAAAATATTGAACCATCAATAAAAGATTCTAGAAATAAATATATATATTCCTCCAACACTATACACAAAAATATACTTGAAGAGGACTTTAGAAGTTGAACTTAATGAAAATATAAGGATATTAAGATAAAATATAGGATGAGGTTTTCTTTAAGACATGTTTGAGGGTCTTTCTAAGCAAGAAATGCATCTTTAAAAGACACATATGTGGAAAACTAAAAACGTTCACCCTGTAAAGCGAAAAACCTTCTGATCTACAATGAAAAATACCACAAAGAAAGATGGTGAAAGTTATAAGCAGAAGAAACATTTGCAATATATTTATTAAGGGGAATATTAGTCAGATTATACATGGGTGTTATTACAGATAAGTGAAAAATATTACAATGTAGGACCAAGGAAATTACTCACAGGGCTAGTGTGCATGCTTTGCATGTGAAAGACACAGGTTTGATTTGGTCACTCATGGTCCCCCAAGCATCACTGGGAACAACCCCCAAGCAAGATGCTGGAAATAGTCCCTACATTTCGCTAGGTGTGGCCCCAAAACAAACAAAAGTCTAATGTAAAAAATGGACAAAGGATATTAATAGGTACTTCAGCTGAATGTACACAAATGACCAAATATGTATAAAACACTACAAATATGTGTAAACCCTACAAATATGTATAAACCCTACAAATATGTATAAAACACTATGAAGGCTACAATCATAATCTTTATTAAAGATGAGATATCATTTGATATTTTTTAAAAAGGAAAAAATAGCATCTCTCAAAAAAGTTTTTTGTTTGTTTTTGTTTGCGGGCCACACCCAACAGTGCTCAGTATGATTCCTGGCTCAGCACTCAGGAATTATTTCTGCCAGGCTAGGGGAATGGGATGCCAGAAATTGAACTCAGGTCAGTTGCATACAAGGCACATGCCTTACCCATTCTCAGGCCCCTTTTCCTGTTTGTTTGTTTTTTTTTAAACTCTTTTAGGCACTGTGGCTTACCATACTGATAGGGTATTATGCATATCACTTTACCTTCATTCTCTCTTATCTCTCAGGTCCCTCAGTAAACGTTCTTAAGTGCCAAAAATGCCTAATCCAGAAAATTTAAATAGGAAAGAAATGTAAATTTTCAGAACTAGAGAGAGAATTGCAGAGTGCAGTTCTGAACAATACTGAATTATATTCAGGGAGCTATTCTGGTCGAGATTTTAAAAGCTGAAAAACATTTAATTAGATTGATCAAATTAAATTCCAGGAGACATAAATTATAAACAAAATAGATTATATCTCTGTAAAATACTGTAAAAAAAGGCGGGAGAGATAGTATGAGGATAACGGAGCTGCCTTATATGCAGCTGACCCCCATTCAGTCTCTGAGCACCTCCAATAGTCACCCCAAGGGTCATCCCTGAGCACAGAGCCAGGAGAAAGCCCTGAGGACAGCTGGGTGAGACACAAAATTTCTTTTCTTTTTTTATTGAAACACCATGAGAGCAGTTACAAAGTTTTCAGTTTAAGTCTTGGTCATACAATGATGAAACACCCGACCCTTCATCAGTGCACATTTTCACCGCCAAAAACCTCAGTATCCCCCCATCCCACATACTCCCCCTACCTGTGTGGCAGACAATTTCCACTTTACTCTCTCTTCTTTGATTACATTCAATATTTCGACACCAAACCCACCATTATTACTTGGGATTTTACCCCAACACTCAGATCTGCCGAAAAGGCAACATTAGACAATTTGTTTTCTATTACTGGTTATGAATTGTATATGATGATGTGCGGCTGCTATTGTGGTCGCATGATTTTGGGATTCTGAAGTTTTAATAATTAAATCTGGAGGGATTTCTGCCAAAAGCTGCTGTGTTCTGAGCTTTGTTTCTGAGTCTCTGGGATCATGGCCGATAAGCAGCTGGATCAGCAGCTTTGTTCGTGGGCGGCAACTCAGGGTCTGGGGTGGGGGGGGAAGGGCCGGCTCTGCCCCCATCCCATGAGGCTCTGAGTTCCTCGTCACTGAGGGCCCCTCCCTGGCTGTCCCTAGGCCTTTGGAAGATGGTGGCGGCGAACAAGCCACCAGGGAAAACAGGCCAAGGCACGAAACCCATTCCCACTGGGGTGGTCTGGCTGGAAACTTAATGCATAGTCCGGACGCATTCCTGCCCAAAGCTGCTGGGTTCTGAGCTTTGTTTCTGAGTCTCTGGGATCATGGCCGGTAAGTAGCTCAATCAGCAGCCAGAGGCTCCTTCATGGGCAGCAATTCAGGGAGACACAAGTTTTAAAAAATAAAAATAAAAGATACTGTGAAGATTCAAAGGAAAATAAGGAAACATCACGAATAACCCTATACTTATATATTTGTCAACTTAGTTGAAATAAATAAATTATTTATTGATTTATTTATTTAATAACATTGAAAACTCATAAATTAGTTCAAGAAGAACAGAAACTCAACAGTCCTATACATGATAAAGAAATTGAGTTAGTACGTGGGGTTTTCCCCCTGCCCCCCAAAAAACTCTTGTCCTCGATGGCTACACTGGTAAATTCTACTAAACATTTTTAAAGGAAATAGTCAACTGTACACAAATACATAGAGAATATAGAAGAAGAACGAAAACTTCCCTATTGGTTTTATGAGGTTAGTATCATCCTGATTCCTAATGAGTAAAAGATTTCACAAGAAAAGAACATTATAGGCCAATATCCCCCATTAACATGCACACAAAAATTCTCCACAAAATGCTAGTAAAATAAATTTGGCAATATATAACAAAGTTAATAAATTATTACTGAGTGGGATTCATTCCAGCAATGAAAGTTTGATTCAACTTTTAAAAATCAATTGCTATAATTTATCATGTCAACAGATTAAAAAAGAATAACCACCTAATAATCTTCATAGATGCAAGAAAAGCATTTAACAAAATTCAATATTGATTCACAGGTAAAAGCTTTCAGCAAACTAGGAATTAACCTCAATCTGATCAAAGACATCTGCAAAAAGCCTTCGGCTAATGTATACTTATTGCTATATTTGCCGCCTAAGATAGAAACAAGGGACAAATATCTGTTCTCACCGCTTCTGTTCAGGTTGCTCATTTTTTCCTAATAAAAAAAATTTGAATCATCTTAAATTACAGAGTTGTTTTGAATTACAAAGTTATTCGTGATGGGGTTTAAAAAAAAAAACAGTGTCCTTAAAGTAACAGAATGGGAGACGAAAACACCCAAGATTATTAAACATAAGTACTGGGAGGATTACTCCAAGGCTTAGAAGCTGGCCTCACATACTGAGGGTAAAGGCAGTTAGAGAAGGGATCACCAAGTAAATGGAGGATCCGCTAGGAGGATCCACTCGGGATGGGAGATGCACCTTGAAAGCGGACTATAGACCAAACATGATGGCCACTCAATACCTCTATTGCAAACCACAACACCCAAAATGAGAGAGAGAGCAAAAGGGAATGTGCTGCCACAGAGGCAGGGTGCGGGGTGGGGGAACGGGGTGGGGATGGTGGGAGGGATGCTGGGACCACTGGTGGTGGAAAATGGGCACTGGATGGATACTTGACCATTGTATGACTGAAATGCAAGCATGGAAGTTTGTACGTCTGTAACTACCTCACAGTGATTCACTAATTAAAAAAAAAAAAACCACAAACAATGTCCCAACACCAATTCCTTCACCACTGCCCACTTCCCTCTGACCATGTCCTAGTTTCTTTCCAGGGTGTGGGGGGTCCTTCCACCCCACCTACCCACCTCAGCCTACCTCCAAGGCAGGCACTTTTTCCTCCCCCCCCTTTTTTAAATAAAAAAACCCTTTTAGGCAGATCAGATAGAGAAGGGAACACCAAGTAAAATGTGGTTGGAGGCCACTCGGGGGAAGAATGCTGAAAGTAGACTAGAGACTGAACACAATGGCTATTCAACACCCCTATTGCAAACCACAACACCCAATTGGAGAGAGAGAACAAAAAGGGAATACCCTGCCACAGAGGCAGGGTGAGGTGGGGGGGGAGATGGGATTGGGGGGTAGGAATGCCGAATGGTCCAGCCCCTTTGGAAAACAATATGGATGCTTCTCAAAAAATTAGAAATTGAGCTTCCATTTGATCCAGCAATACCACTTCTGGGAATATATCCTGAAGAAACAAAAAAGTATAGTCTAAATGACATCTGCACTTATATGTTCATCACAGCACTGTTTACAATAGCCAGAATCTGGAAAAAACCTGAGTGCCCGAGAACAGATGACTGGTTAAAGAAACTTTGGTACATCTATACAATGGAATACCATGCAGCTGTTAGAAAGGATGAAGTCATAAACTTTGCATGTAAGTGGATCAACATGGAAAGTATCATGCTAAGTGAAATGAGCCAGAAAGAGAGGGACAGACACAGAAAGATTGCACTCATCTGTGGAATATAGAAGAACAGAGTATGAGACTAATACCCAAGAATGGTAGTATATAATATAACCAGCCAGTATATAATATAACCAACCAGGAGTTTGGCTCCATAGCTTGGAAGCTGGCCTCACACGCTGAGGGGAAAGTCATCCCAGATAGAGAGGGAAACACCAAGTAACATGTGATTGGAGATCCTGCACGGGAAGGGAGATGCATGCTGACAGTAGACTGGAGACTGAACAGGATGACCACTCAATACCCCTATTTCAAACCACAACACCCAAAAGGAAATAGAGATATCAAATTGGAATGCCCTGCCACAGAGGCGGGGTGGGGTGGGTGGATGGGACTCGGGGAGTAGGAGGGATACTGGGTTCATTGGTGGTGGAGAATGGACACTGGTGGAGGGATGGGCTCTTAAACATTGCATGAGGGAAAAACAAGAACAAAAATGTGTGAATCTGTAACTGAACCCTCACTGTGACTCACTAATTAAAAAATAAATAGATAGATAAATAAATAAATAAAAAGTGGCAGATCCCATTCACAAGGCTGCCTTCTCTCTCCTCTGTTTTACAGAAGACCCCAGAGGAACCTACCAGCATCAAAAGACTCGACGAACAACAATTAGCTTAGTAAATTAATAGACAAGGACTTAGCAATCCCGTGAAATATAACAATTTTCACTAAAAAGATATCTTTTAATACTTATCTATTTTAATATCGAAGCTTTGTTATCAAATAAATTTCATGTATTTTATCAACAGTTGTGGCTTTTGTCTATAATTGAACTTTTTTTAAAAAAGAATACTGTCTTGGGGCTGTACTATTGTACAGCAGGTAGGGCATTTGCCTTGCACATGCCCAACCTGGGTTCTATTCCAGCATTCCATATGGTCCCCGAGCACCGCAAGGAGTAATTCCTGAGTGCAGAGCCAGGAGTAACTCCTGTGCATCGCTGGGTGTGACCCCCCCAAAGCAAAAATAAAATAAAATTAAAAAGAATACTGTCTTATTAAAACTACAATAATCTCTGTAGCATGAGTACACTGTCTCAGGGCTCAGAGTTCCCCCGTTCTTGAGTCGTTATGCCAATCAGAAAAGCATTAGTTTTCATTAATAATTATAAGAATTATTTTATATTTAATAATTATAATAATTATAAAGAACTATTCATTAATAATTATAAGAATTATCCATAAGTTATAAGAATGCTAAAATATTACACATACTAACTCTTCAATTAACACCATTCCAGAGCTACCAATAGCATTGCTCTACTTCCATCTTATCTTTAGGTCCAATAAACGAATATAATATTCTGCATAGACCTTCCTTCATTTTTCTTCCACTGGTCTGAAATGTGAATTTGCCCCCCCCCCAAAATATTTCTGGCAATAGTATGACCACCGGTACTTACTTAAGTCAGGCTGTCTCAGTTGAATTCAGTTGTGTCTCTTGCACCCACTGTCTGACCTCTCTGTGTTTGAGAGATATTATTTCACCTATAAAGTGAGAGACTAATAATATTTGCTTCATGGAGGATTTATCATGGTATTTGCCACACAGTTAAGAATTCTCAATCACGCAGCTTTGTGTTAGCAATGTCTTTATAGTTTTTATGATCTGAAATTATCCTATTCTATTTGTTCATTTTCAAGCTTTTAACAAATATATTAGATCATTGAAGTTAAAAATTACATTTTAATTAGTCATTGTTATATTTATATATATATACTTATATATTTATCACTTAGAGTAAAACCTAGCCAAAAGGTAGATGCTTGATTAAAAAATTAGCTAAATTAATTAGTGTCTATCACGCACTCAGCCCAGATGAGATCTGGAGAAGCCTATGACCCACCCTGTGACCTGCCCTAAGACCCGCCCTCTGACCCACCCTGTGACACGCCCTAAGAACTGCCCTGTGACACACCCTTAGACACGCCCTTTCACCCGACCTTTGACACTCAGACACGCCCTTAGACACGCCCTCCGACCCACCCTGTGGCCCGCCCTATGTTATGCCCTCTGACCCACCCTCTGACCCTGTCATACTCCCTCTGACCCACCCAGCGACACGCCCTTGGACACGCCCTTTCACCCATCCTTTGAGCCACTCGGACACACCTTAGACACGCCCTAAGACCCGCTTTTTGAACCACTCAGACACCCCCACCTGCCCACTGACCAGCCCTTTGACCCGCCCTCAGAACCCCCTCTGTCCCACCCTATGACACGCCCTCTGACCCACCCTGTCACACTCGCTATGACCCACCATATGACACGCCCTTTGACCCACCCAGCGACACGCCCTTAGACACGCCCTTTCACCCATCCTTTGAGTCACTCAAACACACCCTTAGACACGCCTCCGACCCACCCTGTGTCCCGCCCTTGGGACCGCCCTGTGACCAGCCCTCTAACCCACCCTGTGACACGCCCTCTGACCCGCCCTCCGACCCACCCTGTGACACGCCCTCTGACCCGCCTTTTGAACCACTCAGACACCCCCATCTGCCCACTGACCCGCCCTTTGACCCGCCCTCAGAACCCCCCCTTTGTCCCCTCTTTCTGACCTGTGACCCGCCCTCTGTCACACCCTATGGCACGTCCTAAAACCCACCCTCTGACCCATTCTGTTACACTCCCTATGACCCACCCAACGACACGCCCAGCGACACGCCCTCTGGCCCACCCAGTGACACACCCTTGGACACGCCCTTTCACCCTAGACTTTGAACCACTCAGACACGCTCTTAGACATGCCCTCTAACCCACCCTGTGTCACACCCTTGGAACGCCTTGTGACCCGCTCTCTAACCCACCCTGTGACATGCCCTCTGACACGCCCTCTGACCCACACTGTGACATGCCCTATAACCCACCCTCAGAATCCCCCTCTGTCCTCTCTGTCTGACCTAAGGACAGACACCCTATGACCCGCCCTATGACACACCCTCTGACCTGCCCTGTTACATTCCCTATGACCCACCCTATGACACGCCCAGTGACACGCCCTTTGACCCACCTAGTGACATGCCCTTAGACACACCCTTTCACCTGTCCTTTGAGCCACTCAGACACACCCTTAGACATGCCTCTGACCCACCCTGTGACCCGCCCTTGGAACCTCCCTGTGACCCGCCCTCTGACCCACCCTGTGACCCGCCCTTGGAACCTCCCTGTGACCCGCCCTCTGACCCACCCTGTGACAAGCCCTCTGACCCGCCTTTGACCCACCCTGTGACAGGCCCTCTGACACTCCTTTTGAACCACTCAGCACCCCCCACCTGCCCACTGACCCTCCCTTTGACCCGCCCTCAGAAGCCCCCTCTGTCCCCTCTGTCTGGCGTGTCTAAGGGCGGACACCCTATGACACGCCCTTAGACGCCCTTTCATCCATCCTTTGAGCCACTCAGACACGCCCTTAAACACACCCTCTGACCCACCCTGTGACACGCCCTTAGACACCCCCACCTGCCCACTGACCCGCTCTTTGACCCGCCCCTCTGCTCCTTAAAGACTATGATCTGGGAGGTTTACTAACCCATTTTGGCACCCAGAGACTTATAGAAATGCATCTAGACTGTAAACTGAGCTAAAACAACAGAGCTCCTATAATCTTCATTCTCAACAATGGAAAACAAACTATCAAATGATGCCTTTTCAGCAGGTTTGATTGTTGGGGGAAAATTCCAAATAATAATAGTCAGTTATCTGTTGAAATATTGAATGTATCCAAAGTATACAGAGAATAAAGTGAAGATTTGGCCACTCGGGTGCAGGGGGCAGGGGGGTGAGGGGGGGCTGGAGGGGGGTATATTGGAGTTTTTGGTGGGGGAAAAGGTGCACTGGTGAAGGGATGGGGTCTGATCATTATATGACTGAGACTTAAACCTGAAAGCTTTGTAACTTTTGTCACGGTGATTCAATAAAATAAAATTCTTTAAAAAATAAAATAAAATAAATAAATAAAAAACCCTTTTAGGCACTGTGAGATAGAGGATTATGCATGTCACTTGGCCTTCTTTCTAGTCCTGGTACAGAGTGACCACTTATCTCTATCTTTGTCATTGTGTTCCCTTCTCTGACCTCTCTCCCACCTCATCCCACCCCCCAATGTAATATTCCTACTAAGCACCAGTTCTCCTGCTCTTTGTTTCTATGGCTTTTGTGTTTCAGTTATTCCCCTACTATGTTTCTTTATATCCTGTATATGAGTGAGCTCATTTCTGTCTCTCTCCTTCTGTCTCATTTCACTTAGCAGGATACTCTCCAGATCCATCCATGTAGCAGCAAATTGCATGACTTCATTTTTTCTTGTAGTTGAGTAGTATTCCACTGTAACATAGCTTCTTTATACAGTCATCTGTTCTTGGGCACTTGGGTCGTTCCCAATTTTTGGCTAGTGCGGATAGTACTGCAATGAACATAGGAGTGCAGATATATTTTCTACATTGTATTTTAGTGTCCTTGGGTATATTCCCAGGAGTGGAATTGCTGGGTCATATGGAAGCACCATTCCTAATATTTTGAGGAATGTCCATGTTGTCCTCCAAAAGAGCTGGACCAGTTAACATTCCCACCAGCAGTGAATAAAGAACCCTTTTCCCCGCATCCACACCAACACTGATTGTTCTTTTTGATGAGTACCAGTCTCTGTGATATGAGGTGATACCTCATTTTTATTTATCTTTCCCTGATTATTAGTGATATAGAGCATTTTTCGTATACCTTTTGGCCATTTGTTTTTTCTTTGATGAAGTTTCTCTCCATTTATCACTTCTCCCCATTTTTTGATAAGATTGAATTTTTTTTTTGTACAATCAGCATCTATATTAGAAAGGAGAGATAAACTGTCTCCACTGACAGATGACACATCAACACTGAATATACAAATTTTCTGAGTAACAAATAACTGAGTAACCAAATAACTGAGTAACAAAATAATAATTTGTTTTTGATTAAAAAAGCTACTTGAAGAGCCAGAACTATAATACAGCAGGTATTGCCTTGCATGCAGCCAACCTGGGTTTGGCTCCGGGCATCCCATTTGGTCCCCCAAGCACTGCCAGTAGTGATTCCTGGGTATGGAGTCAGGAGTAAGACCTGAGCATTGCCAGGTATGGCCAAAAAAACAATTTTATTTCATTTTGGGTCACACCCAGAGATGCACAGGGATTACTCCTGGCTCACTCAGGAATTACTCCCTGGCGGTGCTCAGGGGACCATATGGAATGCTGGGACTTGAACCCAGGTTGGCCGCGTGCAAGGCAAATGCCCTATCCGCTGTGCTATCGTTCCAGCCCCAACAACAAAAATATTTTAATTAGAAAATTAAAAAGCTATAGAGCTAAGTGAGTTTAGTGATATCAGATATAAAGGCACCATCAAAATTCAGATTTCTATATAATAGCAGTGAAAAAAATTAATTTTAGCAAGGTCATTTTATTGGCACCAAACTGTGAGGTGCATATGTACAAATTTTATAAATATGTGCAGAATACATGTACTGAAATTTAGTAAATACCAATGAAAGAAAGAAGTCTAAATAAAAAGAGATGATGTACCCTATCTAGAAGAATTTGTTAATTTAAAGCTCAATTATTTCCTGGCTGATCTGTGACCCATAGATTTATTTCAATTTCTATAAAAACCCAAGAAGATTTTCTTTTGTCAATTAGCAAACTTATTCTAAAATATGTATAGACAGTCACTGTCACTGTCATCCCGTTGCTCATTGATTTGCTTGAGCGTGCACCAGTAACATCTCTCATTGTGAGACTTATTGTTACTGTTTTTGGCATACCCAATATGCCACGGGTAGCTTGCCAGGCTCTGCTGTACGGGCGTGATACTCTCGGTAGCTTGCCGGGCTCTCAGAGAGTGGCAGAGGAATCAAACCCTGGTCGGCCGCACGCAAGGCAAATGCCCTACCGCTGTTGGAAATGATCACTTTGAACAAGAACTGCATGTTGAAAGTAAGGAAAGAGATATCCTGATAACCTTTCAGTATATGTATTGCAAGTCATAATGCCCAAAAGGAGAGAGAAGGAGAGAGACAGAGAGACAGAGACAGAGAGACAGAGAGAGAGACACAGAGAGAGAGAGAGAGAGAGAGAGAGAGAGAGAGAGAGAGAGAGAGAGAGAGAGAGAGAGAGAGAGTGGTACCTGCATAGAGGCAGCAGGGGTTAGGGGTTTGGGGAGAACTGGGGACATCTAGGGACATTGATGGTAGGAAATGTACATCATTAGTGAAGGGACCGGTGTTGGAACATTATGTGGCTAAAGCCTAATCATAAAATCTAATTTTTTAAAAAACAAAGAAGGAAAGAAATTTTTAAAAAATGTGTATAGAAATAAAAAATAAGAAAAACCAGTTTTTTAAAAGAACAATTTTTGGAGGACTCATATTACTGGATTTAAGGCTTATTATAAAGCTATAGAGATAAAAGTGTGGAATGGATAGACTGAAAGATCAATGAATGAAGCAGAATAAAAATCCAGAAATAAAGCCTCGCATAGAGGCATGATTGATTTTCAACAAAATTGCAAAGACAATTTACTGGATCAAGGATAGCCTTTATGGCAATTGGGCATTCATATGTAAACAAAAAGCAAATAAATAGCCTTTACCCGGTTTAAAATAGTGAAAAGATCAAAGACACGCTTTTCCATATATAGGCAACAAATAAGTATACTTAAAATAGCTCAATATCAATAGTCATTAGGGAAATGCAAATTCAAATTATGAGTTACTTCTATACAGCAATCATAATGATGAAGAAGGAGGAGGTAAAGGAGAAATCTGAGAAGAAACACAGTTACTAGCAATGCTAATTAGGATAGAGAGTAACTGAAATTCTCGTACACGGCTTGTGGGAATGCAGTGATATTGCCACTTTGGAAAATAGTTTGGCAGTATTTTAAAAGTTAATTACACTCACCATATGATTTAGCATGATCATTTCTAAGTGTTTGCCCAAGTGAAACAAAAGATATGTTGACAAAAAAAAAACTTGTATATGGATGTTTGCTCATAATCATCAAAAACTAGGGGGAAAACACATGTTCTTCAGTGGGTGCTCAGATGAACAATTATAGTAGTTCCAGCTCAGCAATAAAAATAAATGAACTATTGATACACACAGCATTGGGGATGAATCCCAATGGCCTTACACTACATAATAAAACACCAGACCAAAAGTTTGCTTACTCTGTGTTTCTGCTTGTATGGAAACTTGAAAAAAATGCCATGTGTTAGAATTAGAAAATATATTAGTGACTGTTAGAGGCTGTTTACGGGGAAAATGCTGACTACATAGAGCCATGTAGGTGTTGCTGGTGTATGAGGTCTTATATTGTAAATGCGCTGGTACTTATATGACTGGGCATTTGCCAAATTTTATAGAAATGCTCAATAATATGGGTGATCATAAAGTGCACATTTATACATGAAAAATTAACTTTTTGAAGAATGGCTAGTAAATGGAAGTGAAAGAATTTGAATGTATTGGAAGGGCAGGGAGAAGCACATTTTACCTGATGTGTGGACTTGTGCCACTGAAATGGAAATGATCGTTTGTCTTAGGACTTTGTTTAAACTCCATTTCTGGTTAGTGAGACATGAGAGCATGCCATTTCAGAGTTTCTGCACAGCTCCTGCTTTACTCTCTGTGTGTGTCTCTGTGTGTCTGTGTCTGTGTGTGTGTGTGCATACACACGCGCGCACACACACTGGGATCTAATCACCATCATCCACGCACTTGGCAACAGTGTCATGGTCTCTGACATCACCACACAAAATAACTGTGGGGTGTGTGTGTGAGTGTGTGTGTGTGTGTGTGTGTGTGTGTGTGTGAGAGAGAGAGAGAGAGAGAGAGAGAGAGAGAGAGAGAGAGCACTGAAAATAAGGTGTAAGATGACTGGAGAGTACCTTACTAAGTATGCAAAAACTGGAATAAAAAAGTGTGAGCCCCGGTGACCACCTCAACCAAATGTGTGAGACCTGACTATTACATACAATGAGATGGGAAGGAGAAAAATAAATAAATCTAGATAAATTCATAGTTCCTACTCTAAGTTAGACTAATCAGCTGAGCATGGGGGATTACCTAAGGTGCTCTTTCCCCAGCACCATCTGTCACTGCTCAGAGATTTAAATTTCACTAATGGAACCTGCGGCTTCTGCACTACTGCTGTCTAAGTTGGTTATTAATAATTTGTGTCCCTCCTACTACCAAGAAAATAGTAGTTTGAGGAATTGCTGCTTATGTTGTGAATTTTATAACATCCTGGGTCAATTTGTCTTCTAAAGTTGTCCGGTCAGAGCAGCTGCTATTGCTCATCCCATCTAAGTTGAAGCTTTTGTGATCCACAGTGGGCTGGCACCAAAGCCAACCCAGGTGTGTCAAGCCTGTCTGGGGATACTTGGTTCAGATACTTTTCTTCCACAAGGTGCAACCTGTGCCAAATCAGTTCAAGCCAACTGAACTCATGAAGACTCTCTAAGATGATAGAGAGTCGAGACATCCTTGACAATGCCTCTGAGTCTCTGCAAATGCTTATGTTCTCACCACTGGCATCAGGGAGTGAGGAATGCATGGGTCAACTAGCCTATTCTGGGTCAGCTAACACAAAACCAGTCACCAAGTTGATCTCACGTGACAGGAACTAGCTTCTCTGAGGCATTGCGGACAGGATTAATTAACACCATTAACGGTACGGCTTGCCAGCATCAACTGTGTCCACTGGTAAGAGTCTTAGAGATGTGGGTGGGTGGCATACAATGAAACATCTCTCAGCAACTCATAAGCTGTAGAAATTACTTGTCTTCTCCTGAGAAATGACTTGTAAAAGAAAGCTCTGGATTACCACAGAAGATAATTTTTTTGATTTGTTGGCCCTATAAGTCATCCAGATGTTGTTTCTCTGATAATATGCCAGGTGGCTTAGAATAGAGTCTCACATTTAGCATCACTAATCAAAAAAATCTAGTGATAAATCCATATGGATTTCTGCAGTTTTTTAAAAATCTAAACCTTTCTTGGTAGGGACCGATCTATCTACATGTTGATATATATGCTTATATATATATAATATAATATATCCATCTATTTGATCTGATAAAGCTTGGAAGTTCTTGTTAACAGTAGTCCCAGCAAATATCAGAGTTATACAATGTAAATGTGTGGGTGACCTGTGTACTGTATGAGTGAAAACTCCCACAAAGACTTAGACCTTTAAGAAAGGTCATTCAGCAGCTGGTGCTATTGGGATGGAGGGAAGCAGATAATTGCTCAACTCTAGCACCTCTCCCTTAGAACACGACCTTTTACTTTTCCCTAATTAAAAGTTTTGATGCTTATTTTTAAAATCTGGGTGTGATTTCATTCCTTATATTCATCCCCCAGACTGGATGGAGAGGATGGGAGAGGACCAGTTGTAAAATCTCAGACAAATTTGGGATGAGACTCACAAAGGCCTCCAAAATACAGGCTGGGAGGGGGAAGGGACAGAAAATTCTAGGGAATAACGAGACTAACAGAGTGAGGGGCTGATCTCCAGGGCAGGGTCATGTCCAGGTGACTCAGACTTGGGTAGACAGGAGGAGGAAACAGCAGACATGGTAGATTGAGTGAATGAATGAATGAATGAATGAATGAGTGAGTGAGTGAGTGAATAAACTGTACTAATGCTCATTAAATAGAGTGCTTACAAGGTTTGCAAACAGGTCATACTTGGCATGATAAAGACCAACACAGTTAATTAAATGGGGTTACTTTGACTTGCCAGTGGTCCTATGAGAAAACTGCCTGATTCCAGGAAGTTTGGAATTGAGTGCTGTGAAGAGAAGCAGTGAATCTTTCCACAGGTTTCCTCCCTCTGCTACAGCTGGTTCTCCCTGTTTCCTATGGTCAGGGCAGCCCTGACTGATCCAGGACAACCCAGGCCTCCAGTAATAGTTGGAGACTGACAGGCTGTGGGGCAAATTACAACCTTAGAAACAATATGAACATTGCTCCACAAGAGAGAAAATCCTCTAACTCATTTTCTCAGTAAGATTCAAGAAGACATAATATTGAAGGGAAGGCAGAAATCAGAAATTAGGATTGAAGGCTTATGTATGAATAACATGAATTTTTTAATTTGGAAAATCATCTCAGACAGCTTGAATAACATAGTGGAAAGAGAAAAAAGATTTATTGATTTTGAAGAGTGGTTTGACAAATTATCTGATTATTTCAAAATGTAAGATGATTCTTTCTAAGTGTAAAAAGATTGAGATCATGAGCAAAAAGATGAATCATAAAAAATTAATCCAGGGAATATAATTTAAGACATCTCCCTCCCCCACTCAGAATTTTTAGAGAAAAAAGACTTATCAAGTATCAGAGAAATTAACATAAAGAAAAATCTCATGTCCAGAAACAACCTGGCACTTCAAAAAATCGAAAGTAAGGAAAGGGAAGAATCTCCCAGGTACCATGTAGACAAAAAAAAAAAAAAAAAAGGAGAGAAAGAGAGAGACTCAAATTGACAACACTTTTCTTTCTGAAAATCTAGCAACATTACAGATAGTCATGGAACAATTTTGGGTGAAAAGAAAGTTTGGGATGATACAAATAGACAAGGCCTCAGAACAGATGCAGCGCACCTCTCTTTCTTAAACTGTCTTCTCAAAAAAAAAAAAAAAGTTCAGGGACCAGAAAGATAGTAAAGCAGGTAAGGCACTTATTTGCATGTAGTAGACTCAGGTTTGATCCCCAGCATCCCATATGATTTCTTGACCCCCATCAGAAGCAATACCTGAGTGCAGAGCCAGGAATAAGCCTTAGCATTGCCAGGTGTGGCCCCTCCCTCCCTCACAAAGCAATTCAATAATCTTGGAATCAAAGTGCAAAAAAGAACTCAAATAGGAGGATTATGCAACATGAAAAAAATCATGGTGAACATGATAGATTTTAAGGTTAAATTTTTGCCTAAAAAGATAAATCACTGTATCACTATCATCATCAATTTACTCGAGTGGGCACCAGTAACATCTCTATTACACTCAGTCCTGAGATTTTAGCAGCCTCTCCTTACTCATCTTTCCCAGTGATCGGAGGCTCTTTTAGGGTCAGAGGAATGAGACCTATTGTTACTGTTTTTGGCATATTGAATATGCCACGGGTAGCTTGCCAGGCTCTGCCATGTGGGTGGGATACTCTCGATAGCTTGCTGGGCACTCCGAGAGGTATGTCTATATCTTTTACTGTATTTGGGATATGAATACCCCATAGGGAGCTTGCCAAGCTCTCCCGTGTGGGCAATAGACTCTTGGTAGCTTGTCAGGTTCTCCAAGAGGGAGAACAACGCTATTAGATGTTGAGAGATTGGTTTTATAGTCTCTGGATGTTGGCTGTTGGTGGGAATACACGGTGCAGGGCAGTTTCTGGGTGTGACTGCCTAGTTACTGGAAAGTGGGGGATCTGGGTAGAAGAGGCTCATTCCTGATCTGAGCAGCCTTGGAGATCTCAGCCCCGGGTCCCGAACTCCTGGGTTCCTCTGCTGGTTCCTTCATGCGTGAGGCTCATCTGAACATGTGGAGGGTGGCCTTGAGCATGGTTTTGGCTGGGTTCCGGAGGTCTTCAACTGTTGAGGTTCTGCTCAGGACAGGGAGGGAAATGCAAACTGTCCCCTTGAGGGGCACCAGTGAAGACAACCAGGATCGGGGGCAAGAGACTCTGTATCACTCTCTTCTGGGGGCTTGGTTTTATAGTCTCTGGATGTTGGCCATTGGTGGAATTACACGGTGCCGGGGACAGTTTCTGGGTGTGACTGCCTAGCTACTGGAAATGGGGGATCTGTGTGGAAGAGTCCCAGACCTGATCTGAGCAGCCTTGGAGATCTCCGCCCCAGGTCCCACACACCTGGGTTCCTCATATCAAATAAAAGATAAATATTTAAACGTAATATTCAGGGCAGGAGAGCTAGTACAGTAGTAAAGTACTTGATTTGTGGTCGACCCCAGTTCAATGTCCAGCACCACATATGGTTACTTGAGAGCACTACCAGGAGTGACCACTAAGAACAAAGTTAGGAATATTCCCTGGGCACTGTCAAGTGTTTCCCAAAACCTGCCACCAAATAATTTTAAATCTCAATATTTAATATAAACACGATTTAATTCTTATAAGAAGCATGCAAATGTAAAAAACAATGAGAGGCATTCAGAATGTAGCAACATCATTACTTTGTATTTAAAAGTGACAGCAAATCAGTATGGGAAGTATGAAGTGGACAGAGGCAGGGGAAATTAAGACATTCAAGACCTCTTAATTTCCTTGAAGAAGGTAACTAGCCTTCTATCTCTCTTGACACAGAAAAAAAAAATCATAGGATCACAGTAACAACTAACCTAGGAAGAATAAAATTCACAGCTTTTAAATCATTTGGACTATAGGTACAGAAAATAAGACATTTAGCAAAACATAGAAAGGAAAGAAGCAGAGAAGCATAAAAAGACAAGATTGCATAAAAAGCCCAGATTGCATAAACAAATATGAAAGAAATATGGCCAATCGTGTCAGCCTTTGCAACAAATGCGATAAGAAATGTAATAAAGCAAAGATTCCCAGATTTGGAGCTAAACACAGGTTATTTATGAGACATACCTAAAAAATGACAGAGAAATTAAAAATAAGTTAGTAAGTAAATGCTTGCACGTAAATAAATCAGTGGAGATGCAAAGGTATGCCAGGGTAAGGACAAGGAAAGGAATCTGTTTTAAGATGCAGCCTGTGGAAGGGTCCTTAGTCCTTCCCCATTATTCTCTTAACAGGAAATGCTTTTCAGTGGAAATATAATACTGAAGAAGCCCTGGGGTAGCATCGGGAGCTCAAGGACATTCTGATACGAAGAAGCAGCTGACCAACTTGCCACAGGGCCCAGGGAAGGCTGGATGCCAGTGGACTGAGCTCCTTGCGACACCCCCTTATCCCTGCCCCCATTCCCTGCTGGGTGAGTTAGGTCAGACCCACCCCTGCTGGAGCTTGCACTACGGTGGACTTTTCCTGGAAATGATAGAGCAGTTTATTCTGTCTAATTTGATGAGGTTATAGCACAGCGGGTAGGGCGCTCGCCTTGCATGCATCTGACCCGGGTTTGATTCCTCTGCCCCTGTCAAGCTACCGCGAGTATATAACCCGAATGGCAGAGCCTGGCAAGATACCCGTGGCGTATTTGATATGCCAAGAAACAGTAACAACTAGTCTCACAATGGAGACATTACTGTGCCCGCTCGAGCAAATCGATGAGCAATGGGATGGCAGTGACAGTGAAAATCTTTAAAGCAAACTCCAGGTTTTGCAGAGGAAACCACAAGAAAGACCCCCTTTATAAATCTTCACTGGGCTGGGGTGTAGAGATTAAACTCTGCTTCCCCGAGAGCAATGTTAGATCAGGAAATGCAGAATGGCAGAGATCAGGGATCTGCACACGCCAGACCAAAGCATAACTTGAGGACTGGAGGGTAACAAATGCAAGTGTGCGACTCACAGTGACAGCGGTCACTTCTAGGGATACCAAAGCACAGTCACTTAGGAAGAGCTCGTGTCCTTGGCAGCTCTGCTAGGGACAGGACACAAACAAGCTGAGCTGAGCGCTACTCTGTACCCTCAGCTGAAATGAGTGCACCATGAAGGATGTCAGTTCGCCACCCAAGTCAGAGTTTCCGCTACCATTTGGTGGGCTCCCTGTCTTGGGTGTGTGTTTCCACTGTCAACAGCACGCAGGAATTTTCTCTGGAAGATGTTCTCAGGCTGCTGGGTCCATTCGTAGGTAGGCCAGTAATTTCGGCTCTTAGCCAACGGCCACGACCTCGGCCTCAGACAATGACTAATGGGTGTGGGTAGAGTCAAGTCCTTCGCCTTTCTGAGGTCTCCTTGGCACGCCAGAACAAAAGTTTTGCTTCAGATCTGCATGGGATTCATCTGAAACTGTGTTCTCTATGACTTTGAGATCAGAGGCCAAGAATAATGCCTGCTTTGCCTAGTTATGCTGGAAAATGTATGAGAAAATAGCAGAAGGGCTGGCAAGAGAGAGATCACAGCAGACTATGGTGAGCTTCTTGTGTTCTGCGGGAAGTGGGTGTGATATATCTTGGAGATAAACTGTGATAACTTAGAGATGTAAATTCTAAAGCTGAAAGTAATAAAGCCAAGCGTGACACCTAATAAGTCAAAATAAGAGATAAAGTGGGGACATTTTTCAAGGCAAATGGAATAAAATCAAAAAATGAAAAGGAATCAAAGACAAAAGAAATGAAGAGAAAACAAGATGATTGACTTAAAAACCAATGATAATAATGAACAAGTCAATGTAAATATCTATACCAAACTGTTACAAAGTAGAGATTATCAGAATGGTTAAAACTGAGTACAAAAATCAATTCAGCTCAAAATAGATTTTTTTAGAAAAAAAACATAAGATACTAATAAGTTAAAAGTAAAAAGAAAGAAAAGTAACATTACTTTAACACTATCTTCATCTCTCCCTGCCCCTCCTACCTGTTGCCCAATAAAAAAGGCTGGAGTAGTTCTACAATTAGATATTCAGACCAAAGTGATAATGGAGCAATTCATGAAGGTCATTCACAAACTTCTGTTTATGCACTTTACAATATAACCTCAGACATGCAAAGCAAAACTGATAGAACTTTAAGTATAAAGAACATGCTATCCACATTAGTGACTCTCAACGATAATTGAATAACTTTTGGAATAATCAGTCAGAAAATTAGTAAGAATATTGGATACTGGAACCTAGTTGATATTTTTATACATTTACTCAGCTATAGAGTACATCAGGGCTTTTTTAAAATTACATTTATTTTTACATAGATAATTTACCAAGATGGAAAATATTCTTAATAAAACTGTAGCACTGTAGCACTGTCATCCCATTGTTCATTGATTTACTCGAGCGGGCACCAGTAACGTCTCCATTGTGAGACTTGTTGTTACTGTTTTTGGCATATCAAATACACCATGGGTAGCTTGCCAGGCTCTGCTGTGCGGGGAGGATACTCTCAGTAACATGCCAGGCTCTCTGAGAGGGATGGAAGAATTGAACCTGGGTTGGCCACATGCAAGGCAAATGCCCTACCGGCTGTGCTATGGCTCCAGTCCAAGTTTTATTAAATTTAAAAAGATTAAAGAGATGAGGAGATAGTGCAAATGGCTGAGTCCATGCGCTGCATGTGGGAACCCTAGACTTGATTTGGGCTCCTCATGACACTGCTGAAAACAACCTTAAGCACAATGGGGACTAGTCCCTAAAACACTAGCATTATGGCTAATAATGGGGCTCATAATGTGGCTAATAATGCAGCTAATAATGGAACATTGGGGCTCATCAGCTGAAGTGTTTTCTTTGATTGTTTTCTTTTTTTGAAGGGAGGCACACTTGGTGATGCTCAGAGGTCACTCCTGGCTCTGCATTCAGGAAACATTCCTGGCAGTGCTCAAGAGGCCATATGAATGCTGGGGATAAAATCTGGGCTGGCTGTGCACAAAGCAAGTATTCTACCTGGTATACTCTTGCTCTGGCCTGACGTGAGGTGCTTTCTGACCATAGTAAGATAAAATTAGAAAAATAACAAAAGATTTATGAAGAAGATAGATTCACCATAATGTGGAAACTAACACACTGCTAAATGACTTGTGGGTCAAAAATAAGAAATAAAGAGGGAAATAAAAAAAGTATCTTAAAGTTGAGTGAAGGTAAAAAAGTCACATATCAAAATATGTTAGCTGCTTAAACAGTACTAAGACTTTTTTCCACTGTATTTGAAAAGAAGAAAGGTATTAAATTAGTGACCCTAGATTCCATCTTAAGAACTAGAAAAATAAGAGAAAATTAAAATCCAAATAAGTAGAAAACATAGAGTTACCATCAAAATGGAAATTCATGAAAGAGGAAAAGTAAAGTAAAAAGAGAAAGGCACACATACACACACATATAAGGAAGGCATATATAAAGGCATATATACACACATGGATTCCATGGGATGTCAGAAGACCTCGTGGCCGCTCACCAACTAGATGGTCAGATTTCTTTGTCAGATCTCTGAATGAACGATTTGAGGCTCTTTCTGTTCCTGGAGCGAGCAGGTATCCTTGGGCTACACTAGCTCGAGACAGGGACAAATGGAGATGTTACTGGTGCCCGCTCGAGCAAATCGAAGATCAACGGGACTACAAGTGATACTACAAGTGATATACACACATATATATGCCTTTCTTTTTTTACTTATATATATTTGTGTGGGTAGGGCATTTGCTTTGCACGTGGCTAACCCAGGTTCGATTCTTCCATCCCTCTCAGAGAGCCCAGCAAGCTACTGAGAGTATCCCACCTGCACGGCAGAGCCTGGCAAGCTACCCGTGGCATATTTTATATGCCAAAAACAATAACAAGTCTCACAATGGAGACTTTACAGGTGCCCGTATATACATATATATATATAGAGAGAGAGAGAAAGAGACCACTGAGCTAAATAATATTGATTGAAATAAGCAATATTAAGGATGAAGGAGGTGTTATCTCTTAATTTTTAAATATAATAAGATTATAAACATCATCATTAATGTTACGCCAATAAATTTGACTTCTAGTTGCAATGGGCAAAGTCCTCAAGAACTCAGGAACAAACTCAGCAGCAATAGCCCTAAGTATATGAAACAACTTGGATTTGTAGTTAAACATTTCCACTAAGTAACATTCAAATCCAGGTCATTCACTGCTGACTTCACCACTCATATAAAGAAGAAATAGCACTCACTCCATATAAACTCTTTCAGAAGCTCACAGATAAGGGAGCACTTTGCATCCTATTCTACGAATCCAGCCATACTGAACTTTGTGTTGCCCATGGACTTTGATTCTTTCCAACTCTGCATGCCTAAACGAAGAGTGCCAATCCCAAATCCAACCCAGCAGCATGAAGGACTTTTTACACAATCAGAGCAACTTAATTGTTAAGTACGGACTTTGACAAACTATATGTAGGAAACACTAACCACTTGGTAGATATCCAAGGAACATGATTTTCCTTTCTCCTTTCTCTAGCTCATGGCTCTAGTAAAACATGAATGAGTCAAATTGCCTATTATGCTAAACCCTCCCACTCTACATTGCAAATCCAGATGTAGCCTGCCCATTGCTGCTCTCAAATATCAAGCTTGATGGATAAAGTTGCAAAGTGCTATTTGAGCTCCTGCTGGAAGGATGAGGATTATTTTTGGTGGACAGGAATTTAATCTCATTATCACCAGCAGTTCAGTTAGGGCTGATGGCCTTGTCGAGAGATTGCAGACCCTATCAATAAGATAAGGTGCATCCTTTCCAGACGATGCAGGATTGCCACTGCAAAATTATTTTTAGGAAGCTGCTTTTTCTGTCCAGAACATCCACCTGAAAATAGCTCCGAGCATTGTGGAGGCAGCCAACACCTTGCAGAGGGCTGAACTGAAAGCTCAAGTCTAAAGATTTATGGAGCAGATTGTACGTCTAATTCCAGATTTTGTAATGATACAAAACATGTTGGTAATAAATAGCACCTACAAAAGGCTTGAGAACCTGATCCAAATTCAATGCACTCATTGCCTTTAGTCCAGGATCATGTTCCTATAAGCACGGTGGGTGTGGGTGGGAGTTAACAATGACTATTTCTTCCCCCTTTCAGATAATACCGAATTAGAAAACTATTGTATTCCTACTCACAAGCTCCCCACCACACACACACACACACACACACACACAAACACACACACAAACACACACACACTCGCAAAGAAACCCCTGATTTTGTTCAGCAACAGATCCTGTAAACCAGCTTTAACAATCCATTCCCTTTTTCTGAGCATAGTTCTAGGTAACCCGGAAAGTCAGAATCAGTAGAAGGGGAAGATTCTAGGGGTTTGAAGGAAGTGCAAATAGAGAAGAACACTGAAGAGACTCTTTCTACTGCCTCCCCACCTTTGGAGCATGTATGAGAACACGATGCTGGAGGTTGCAGCAGCTAAATTGCTAGCAGAAGAACAAACGCAGCACAGAGTGAAAGCATGGGGCTTCAGGACACAGGGTGCAGCTGAGGCAAATCTTGGATCAATGACCTCTGGGATTCCTTTGTTGTTTTGTGTTTAGGAGCCACAATTGGTGGGTCTCCTGGCTCTGTGCTCAGGGATCACTTCTGGTGGCCTCAGGGAATCATAATGAGGACCTGACAGTGGACCTGGTTTAGTCACCTGTGCAGAAAGCACCCTGGCCACTGTACTATCTCCCCAGCTCCTGATCTCTAGAAATTTTTTTTTTGGTGCCATACCTCACCATGGACTGGAGCGATAGGACAGCAAGTAGGGCGTTTGCCTTGCATACGGCCAACCTGGGTTCAATTCCTCTGTCCCTCTCCTAGAGCCCGGCAAGCTACCGAGAGTATCCAGCTTACATGGCAGAGCATGGCAAGCTACCCGTGGTGTATTCTATATGCCAAAAACAGTAACAAAAAGTCTCATAATGGAGACGTTACTGGTGCCCGCTTAAGCAAATTGATGAACAATGGGACAACAATGGTACAGTGCTACCTTCCCATGCTCAGGAATTGCTCCTGGCTCTGCACTCAGGGATTACTTTGGTGGAACTCAGGGAACCATTTGTGGAGCCAGTGGGATTGAACTCCAGTTAGCCATGTACAAGGCAAGTAGCCTACCCTCTCCAACACCTCTCTAGGATTTGTTTCTCTCTCTCTCTCTTTTTTTATTGAATCACTGTGAGATAGACCCTTACAAAGCTGTTCATGATCAGGTTTCAGTCATAGGGTATCCCAACACCCATCCCTCCACCAGTGTACATTTCCCAGCACCAGTGTCCTCAGTTTCCCTCTCATCACCTCCCACCCCACCCCTAGCCTGGCTGGCAGGCACTTCACTCTTTTTCTCCCTCTCTCCCTCCCTCCCTCCCTCCCTCCCTCCCTCCCTCCCTCCCTCCCTCCCTCCCTCTCTCCCTCCCCCCCTCTCTCTTCCCTTTTGGACATACTCCTCAAAAAACTGAAAATCAGGCTCTCATTTGACCCAGTAATATTATAATACCACTTCTGGGAATATACCCTGGGGGCCCAAAAACGTACAGCAGAAACACCATCTCCACTTCTATGTTCACTGCGGCACTATTCACAATAACCAGAATCTAGAAACAACCTGAGTGCCTGAGAACAAATGATGGATAAAGAAACTATGGTACATCTACACAATGGAATACTACACAGCTGTTAAGAAAAATAAAATCATGAAATTTCCTTGTAAATGGATGGTCATGCAGAGTAATATTCTGAGTGAAATGATTCATAATAAGAAGAGGGGCAGATAAAGAATGTATTCATTCATTTGTGGTATATAAAAATATATAGTAGAAGACTAATATTCAAGTCAAGGGAAAACAGGGCCTAGGAGGACTGATCAGTGTTGGAATCTACCATAAGTGTATGTGGGGCAGAGGGTAGGTAAGATAGAGAAGGTACCAGTAAGACAAGAATAGTTGAAAATGACCAGGCTGGACAGGAACTGAGTGTTAAAAGTGGGCAAAGGGATATATGACATATGACATGACAACCTTTCAGTATCTATATTTCAAATCTGGGATTCTTAATGATTAAAGAATAAATGACTTGAATAAATGAATAAATAAGACTCCGGTGACTTAAACCATGAAAAACTGGGCTTTGTTACATGTAACTAAAACAATCCTGAAGTATACTAACCAACTGGTTTCCCTCCAAATCTTTTCTTCTCCATATTTTTTAGAAAGCACCACAGCACTGTCCTCCCGTCGTTCATGGATTTGCTGGAGTGGGCACCAGTAACGTCTCCATTGTGAGACTTGTTGTTACTGTTTTTGGCATATCGAATATGCCATGGGTAGCTTGACAGGCTCTGCCCTGCAGACAGGATACTCTTGGTAGCTTGCCAGGCTCTAGGAGAGGGACAGCGAAATTGAACCCAGGTTGTCCACATGCAAGGCAAACACCCTACCCACTGTGCTATTCCTCCAGCCCTTTTTTTGCAAAATAAATAAATAAATAAATAAATAAACAAACCCACATACAAAAAAAGTATAGGCACAAAATCTGCACTGGGCTACAGAGAGAATTCAAGGACTATAGCGCATGCTTTTCCTATAGGAGGTCCTGGGTGAGATCCCCAACACTGCTTAGATAGAAACCTTATTTTCCACTAGGTACCTGGGCATTTGTATCAGTGCTCCAATCCCATTCTCCTTCGCTACTGGGTTTGCCCCTGTGATAGTGAACTGTCAGCAGATGTGCCAAGGGAAACTACTGAGGCCCATCTGAGATTATTTGTTAAAAGAATGTGATGACCAGGACTACAACTGCCATATTGGACTGTGAAGATGAAAACCTCATTCTAGAGAGGAAAACGAGAGGCAAAAAGCCTGGTTCCTGAGTTCTCTGTAGGCAAGAACAATGCTAGATGAGAGACAAATGACAAATAAGCTTTTCTCTTATTTAAATTGTGATGATTTTTCTTCTCTGTTAGTATCACTTAGTTGAATCCCAATGTATACACTAAAGGAACAGTGGTTGAGAGGACCCAGGTTCTAGAGAAAAGGAAAAAAAATTGACAGAAAGTTGCAAATAATCAACTACTACTGTATCTCTAAAGCAACCATAATCAATAAAAAATTAGGTGTGACCACATAAATATAACTTTATTTATAAAAACAGGCTGTGGGCCAGGTTAGGTGAAAACGGTTATTGTTTTAGATGCTGATTTCTCAGGCATTTATGATGTGCTTGTCATTGCCCAGATGTTTCAATACACTATCTCTGTTTTCTTATCAGAATCCCAAAAGCCTAGTGGACAAAAACACTGACATCTGGAGATAGAACATGACCACAGCTCACAGCCAATAGTAGTGCTGGGAAGTGGACTCCGAGCTGCAGCTCTTAAACCTATGCCTGTTTTAATACATTGCTCTCACAGGATTTTCCGGGAACAAAATTTCTCTTCTAATTACTATGTGAGCGTGCCTGTGAGTCTGTCAGCAGACACACCTGACCACATTTCAGACACTCCCCAGGGCCAGAAGAGAAGAACATGCCAGCAAAGTCCATGAAACCAGGCGCGAACACAAACACGGTCTCATTTAACACATTTCCTGCAGACAGAACAGTCAGCTTCAAATTGTGGGTGGGAAAGGAAGGGAGAGACAATAGAAGGAAAAAAGAGAGGCACGAGGCTCTAAGGAATTCCACAGCAGAATAGCCTAATTATAGTGTCTCTTCTCCTGGGTCTGAGAATCCAGTGGGCAGGAAGTTAGAAATACCAAGCCTACCACAAGGCTGTATGCTGACCCCTGTATGAAAGGCTTTCTTTCTGTGATCTTATTTAATGCCTACAAATCCCCAGTAGACTGTACAAAGCTACTGAGTTTAGAATGGACAACGCTGAGAATTAAATGGACATCTGTCTCACTTGCAAGCTTAACCCTCTCTCCATCTCACAGCTAACCAGAGTCACTCCCCAAGTGGAAGCGCCTCACAGACTTCTGTACTAGTGTTGGTCCTACTGGACACCTCTCCTGTGCACATGCTTATGTCTTGGGTCATCCTGCTCCTTCCTCTTTTGGCAACACAACACAAGAATGGAGTGACCACTGGCCTTGAAGAGAGGGAAAGAATCCAATCCCAACTCTTCCACCATGACACAATTGAAGGGGCTTCAATTCTTGAGGTCTTAGCCCTCCTTCTGCAAAGTGGAGAACAAAGACTATGATTAAGAGAGATTCTGGTAGGAAAATGAATGCAAACAAGTACCACAGTGCTTAGTTCATTCTTGGGCTTAACAGTTGTTGGCTGAACATCTATATGAGACATATGGAAAATTCTCTGCTTCACTTTTGATCAGGGAAATGCAAATCAAAACAACAATGAAATTCCTCACACCATTGAGATGGGGCAAGTCATGCAAAGAGCAAAAATAACTAGTGTTGGCATGGAAAAGGGGACCCTCATTCACTGTTGGTGAGAATGCTGACTGGTCCAGCATTTTGGAAAATAATTTGACACTAGGAATTGAGCTTCCATGATGACTCAGCAATTCCACTTCTGGTTATCAACCCCAGGGGTCCAAAATAATTTAGAAAAAATATTTGCACCCCTTGTTCATGACACCATTATTCACAATAGCCAAAACCTGGAAATAATCCAAGTATCCAAGAAAAAAAATGAATAAATAAACTGTGGTGCATATACACAGTGGAATACTATTTAACTCTAATAAAAGATAAACCCATTCAATTTTCAGCTACATGGATGGATCTGGAGGGTGAAGATATGCTAAGTGAAGTTAGTCAGGAGAAAGACAGACACTAAATGATATTTCTCACATGTGGTATACAAAGTATACCCCACATTTGTTATGTCCCACAAGTAGGGTTATAACAAATGCCCTAAGACAACAGAAATAGAGATCTGGTCTTTAGTTAGAAACTTACCACAGAAAGGGAATTAGAGGCTATGTTGGGGTGGGAGACACTAGAACAATGGTGGAGGGAAGGAACACTCTGGTGGAGGGTGTGGTCCTGGAATGTGCTATGCATGAAACCCTATCATTAACAGTATTGTAAACCATCACTTGTATCACTTGTTATCCTGTTGCTCATTGATTTGCTCAAGCGGGCGCCAGTAATGTCTCCATTCGTCCCTGTCGTGTGCTAGTGTAGCCCAACGGCATCTGCTCGCTCCAAGAACACGAAGAGCATATTTTTTCAGCTGTCATACTGTTATTGTTACTGTTTACAGCATATTGAATACACCATGGGGAGCTTGCCAGGCTCTGCCCTGCAGGCAGGATACTCTCGGTAGCTTGCCAGGCTCTCCGAGAGGGAAGGAGTTGTGCTCCAGGAAATACTGCTAACTGTATATACACAAAATGAAAGAAGTTCACAAAATGGTGTAACTTTCGTTCACACAGAATGGAGTGGGAATGGGTGGGGAGTATGTGACTCTGTCATTCAGGTGCTGGGAGCTGCTGCGGCGGGTTTGGAGAATCCACCTTCCATCTCCTCTCTGATCCACTGATGGCCATCAGCACTGGGGACTAAACGGGCTGGGGATTTGGTGGTTTCTGCAAAGTTTTATAAAAGTTGCTGATTGAATGTTAAGTATGTTGAATACTAGTGAATGTGTGTGGGAGGCACTATCAAACAGGTATCTCTCAGTTACGAATCACTGATCCAAGAGAAGTCTCCTAACTCACCAAAGCTGGGTTTCCTTCTCTGTAAAATGGAACAAGTATTATTAACATTATCATAGGGTCCTACAGTGGACTGAGAAAATGAAGGGCTGTGCCCACTACATTTCAAAATTCCATGATTATAGTTATTATTGTTATGGTTGTGATTATTACAAATGCATTTACTCAGTCAATAAAGAAGGAAAGGATGGGAGGGCAAAGGAAGATTGAAGGAGGTGGTCTCAGTGCCAAGGGAAGGGATTTGTCTTGCTCCACTCTTAGTTACCTGATGACGTAACTCATCCTGAGTGAAGTACATGAGCAGCCCAGAATCAATGGTGGGGCCAAGGAGAAATCACAAAGATAGGAGAGAAGGGTGGGCCACAGGTTCTCTTGAGAGAACACATTTCCTCTTTTTTTTAAAGTTATTTTTCATTCAGCAAGTCTTTATTTATGGACAATTTAATATATCCCTGGCACTCGACTGGGCTCTAGGGACAAAAGGAATAACATAACAGACACAATTCCTTCTCTCATGATACTTACAGTTCCATAGGGACACCTGCACAGCAAAGAAATAAACCCCTAAGTGCATAGAAGCATATTACAGGATTTTCTAGGAGTGAAAATGAGATAATCTGAGAGATGAATGGGAAGAAATTTCCACTAGTGGTCTACGAAAACCTCTGGAAAGGTCTGAGGAAGTCTGATTGTTAAGAATGGAACTGGAAGAAAACAGGGGGACAGGCAGAGGGAATAACACCATGTGATGACCCTTAGATAAGAAATGGTTTTGTTCCCCAGAGTTGCGAAAGGGGCTGGAGTGGAAAATCTGGGGAGACAAGACTTTTGGGTGAGGCTGGTGCTGTGGCAGACTTTATCAGAGTGTAGAGGTTATTCTCAAGTTCTTGGAAGGTTTTTGAGCTAAGGAGTGATGATCTGGGTCACGGTCATGCTTTGGCCAAGTCGTTCTGGCGGCTCCATGATAGCAGAGCAGACAGGGGCATGCCAGGCTGAATGTGGTTTTGAAGATGTGTCAAAGGTCGAGATGGCAAGGAAGAGGGAGATGGACTTGGAAATGGAAAGAAGTGGGTGCATTTTGCAACATAACAGGCTATGGTGATGATCTGAATGTGGGAGCAAATGCAAACTCAGGGAGGAGGTCCAGAGTCTGAGACGCACATGAGTTCCAGTCTGAACAAATTAAGTTTTAGGTTTCCATGCTATATCCAAGAGTACGATACCAACTCACAAGAGCTAAGAAATGAGGTCTGGACTGGAAATGTATAGTTGAGACTCATTGGCACTTGCATCAGTTTTAAAGTAATGGACCTACTTGGTGTTCCACCCTCCAACTCTTCCCCCACCCTCATGCTCTCCTTCTTGTGCTAACTGATGAGGTCCTTGGTAGACACCTGGGTGCCCGGCATGTCTTCCTGCTGCCTCTGCAAAGGTTACCCTGGAGGGTCGACTGTGGAGCTTACAGATGGCCTCTTATCCATGACAACGTGGTGTGAGCAAAGGTGATCCAACAGGGCTCATCTTGGAGCTCTTGGCTCTGACATTAGTCTTCTTAGAAAGACCCCCAACAGCATCAAGCATTTCCCCTGAGTAGGGCAGATGCAAGGGATGAGACCAGGTGAGTCTCTGGGTGTAGTGGCACAAGTGTACAGGATGTGTGCTACTCCAGGCTCTAGATTTCCTGCATCCTGTATCTTACTCTCTTCTCAGCTCTGCAAGAGCCCTCGTGGTCTCTGAGCTCTCATTTTCTAGTGTGTAATCGATGACCTTTTTCCATCTCTGTCAATGTTCTTCTGAACTTCAACTAAGCAAGCACCTAAAATTCTCTCTTTCTTTCTTCTCACCTGACTCAAGTTATCAGAACCAGGCTTTCTGGTATGTCGCTGGTATTTCTCCAAATTGCATATTATTTGTTACAATCTCTAACATGTTTAGATGGACATATAAACATCTCAGCCCAGAGAACAGAGACAGGGTAAGAATGGATACAGAGGATTTAGGTGATCAGCTTAGGAAAATTTTCTGCCACATTTTAGAAAGAACACTTGATTTGGTCCAGGCAACTGGAGTTCAACACCAAAATCCACCTTGTGTCAGCAGTGTGAGGTAGGACTTCTCACTGAACCTCTTTTGATGCCTTGTGTTTTGCATCTGTAAATGGAGACAATAATTTCAGAATCACTCTTAGATTATTAGGGAACAGGCAGACAGTGTTTTGTAAATAGAATTACAAATATAATCTATTATGTTCTGTGCACAACCCTCAGCAATTTATGTAATGAGATTCTCTTGCATTTTTTTTTTTGCATTGCACAGTTGTATTTAAGTAGCAAACGTCCCAAGAGATAGATCAGAGAGCCCAGTGGCTGTGAGTGGCTGTGAGGGGGTTCAGGGTTGTAGCAGCTTCTTCTGTTCAAAGGCCCCTCGTGTCACTGTGCCTTTGCACTTGGTAGAGAAGCAGGGTTTTTGTTTGTTTGTTTCTTTCTTTCTTTCATTTGAGACACTTATCAGTGGCCACTGGGATGGGTTGTGCAGCGTTGCTTGTAAGGGATAACTATCAAGACTAGATAAACATCAAGACGTCAGAGTGTGGAAAGGATGCAGGGCACAGAGGAGGAAGACTCACCGCTTATAAAAGCATGATAGGGGGCTGGGGCAATAGCACAGCGGGTAGGGCGTTTTCCTTGCACGCGGCCGACCCGGGTTCGAATCCCAGCATCCCATATGGTCCCCTGAGCACCACCAGGGGTAATTCCTGAGTGCAAAGCCAGGAGTAACCTCTGTGCATCGCCAGGCATGACCCAAAAAGAAAAAAAAAAAAAGCATGATAGTGCACATCCTTCTGTGGTGGTTGTTTTTTCTTGCCTTTTTAGAAATTTTGGACCACGACTAGGCTCAGGCTGACTCTACCCCAAGGGAACACTCTGGTGGGGCTCAGGGGATCATATATGGTGCCAGGAAGCAAACCCGGGTTTGCCTCATACAAAGCAAATGCACGTTTTTGTTTTTTTTTTCCCCTTTGCCCAGATAAATAAAGGAGAAAAATACTGCCCCAGCATCTTTATAATGTGCTCATCTACTGCTACTGTGAGGAGAGCTTTCCAGCACTGCCACTTGTGCTGGAGTGTTTGGGATTTCCGGGTTGTCTTTGTGACATTTGACCTGAGTGAATTTTCTGCACGGAAGCCTTCTCGACCTCAGCATGGGTTCTGTTTCTTTGCTTTTTCTTGGCAGCTTCCTGTTCACCTCTGTCCTCAGCTGTCTGGTAGGCCTGACTCATAGGAAAACACAGCCAAGTCACCTGGTGGTCTGAGTCACTGGCTCCTGGAGCATCTCTTTCTTAAGAAATAACAAGAGCAGTAAGGACTTTATTTTGCAACAGACTCGGGCCAAGTATTAACTTTCAATGGCTAATTCTGGGAATCCCGTCTATGTGTCAAACGATTTATCTTTGGCAGCTGTGAAACAAATCACCTTGTCTCCTAGCAGCGAGCCTCTCCCTGCTTGCAAGATGCCCTCCTTTGCCTTCAGGAGAGAGAACCTCCAAGTCCCAGGCATGATACCTGGTCTTGAGCCCTGAGCCCAGAAATGAAAATTTAGCATGACACTCGGCAAACTCTGGGTGCACCTGGTAGATGGAGCAGTAAACCCATGGGGACATGTGCGGCAAGGTCTACTGGTAAGAGGCAGTACAGGGCTACTGAGTTGAGCCTAAAGATTGTCCTGGGCATAGGGCCAAGCAGGAGCAAGTTAGAGAAGATGGGCCAGGAAAACATGCTAGGCAGGATTAGACAATTCTCCACCACCATCTTTTGAGTGCCACAGAAATGGTCTCTGAAACAGCTGTCTTCATCTGTCACTGGGGCCAGTGGAGGGCACAGCACTCCTCCCAGTCCTGTCGGAGTGCTCTGCAGATGGGGATGCAAACAGAGGTTAGGTCCAAAGGAAGAGGGGAGTGTGATATCCTATTCTTAAAAGTCTCTACACCAATCGGAGAGGCTCATGGCGGTGACTTTCCCGAGCAGTGTTCGGTGGATTAGAATCATTCCCTCATCTTCTTCTGCATGATGCACTGATCAGGAGTGCCCCCAAAGGCACGGGGGGGGGGGGGAACAACAGATGCAGATGGAACTCAATTTTGGGAACCCAGATTTTTGGTACCACTGATACATCCCCTTAGGTCATTTCATACTTTGGCCTTAGCTTTGGTACAGAGTTCCGTGTGGGCTCACACAAAAATGTTCTCAAATGTGAGGAGAGCTCACTCCTGCCTATATTTTCTATATCAGAACTGACTCTGAGGCTTAGTGTCCATTCAGCCTTCACACAAGTAACCCTCAAAGTGTGGGAAGATAACCACCCAGGATCGTCCTTCAACTGGAAGAGAGTAAGTCTGTAAACTGCACCACATGTGGTCTCTCAGTTCTTTGGATGGAACATGGTTGAAGACATTCTATACACTTGCCAGAGGTCCCCTCAGACTCAAGCCCCCTTTCCCCACTGCAGTAATCTCAATCAGGAGCATAGAGTGAGGTTTCATCTCCTTGATGGTGTCGCTCATTCTCTTTTCCTTCAGCCTGTTTCTTTCTTCCAAACAATCAAGTCCTTGCCTCAGGTTATGCTTCTGGGGAAACTTGAGGAATTGACTGGGGACACATTTGAAGACCAGGTATCACCTTCCTAGGAATGCATCTCTTACCTGTTGGAATCATTATTTCTATCAAACCTTAGAGGAGTTCTGAAACTCTCAGAAACCCTCCCCTCCTGACAATCCAAGTGACACCGAAGCACAAAGCCAGGAGTAGCCTTTGAGCACCACAGAGTATGGACCAACCCCCTCCCACCAAGAAATCCTGCCTCTGACCTTCAGGAGGTGACTGTCTTCAAGCAAGATTATGCAAAGGATTTATAGGAATACACAAAGCATACAGGACCTGGTCTGGGACATTGGTGTGAATACTCCACTTAGCATATAGGAAGAAATTCTAGTTGAAATCACTTTGTATCAGTAAACTGCTGACTATTCTCTCCCCAGTCATCAAGGTTGCATTTTTAAAACCCATAGGTTTGATCTACAGGCTTGAAGAATTGATCACTGAGTAAAGGAAGAACTATGAGGTTGTATGTGAACCTAAAAACTCTTATAAATATGTTTATGTTCGTAAAAGCACATTCAATTCAGAAAATGATGATGGAATTTTCTACATAAAAAATAAAAGTTAATAGACAATGTTTTACTTAATCTTTAATATCAAGATAATATGCTAAGGTAATGATGCATGATATAGAAAGTAGAAAGATTATTTTGGGATGAGCCATTTTTAATATTGCTTTTGTCCTCTAAGTAATTTTTGTACTGCCTATATCCCATTGAAATTCTTTGAGCTACAAAATATAAATATACCACAGTTGGAGAAAGATTCATGTATTTGAAGAAGTCAACTGTTTTAGAATACCGTAATTTCTCATAATTTTTTCTTCTTATTAAATGCCAGCTTACATGATAAACATGCTCTGCTAGAAACTGCATTAGATTTCTACAGTATTCACATAGCTCACTTTATAGCACAATCGTTTTATGTAATATTTTCCAGTTTTATAGATAAAAGAACTGAAATAATTAGGTATGCACTATGATCTGATTTAATTTTAAAACATTGAAAGGCTTTTTATGTGGACATATTTGTTTATTGGGGGAAAAGTCGTCAAGCCACAGGAATTGCTTTTGGTTATAAAACATAATAATTTAATTTATTTTAATGTTTCAATGGTATTCATATTTTTATTGAGGTAATATTGGAGCAGTAGCACAGCAGGTAGGGCATTTGCCTTGCATGTGGCCGACCCAGGTTCTATTCCTCCGTCCCTTCCGGAGAGCAAGGCAAGCTATCGAAAATATTCCGCCCGCACGGCAGAGCCTGGCAAGCTACCTGTAGCATATTAGATATGCCAAAAACATTAACAACAAGTCTCACAATGGAGACATTACTGGTGCCCACTGAAGCAAATGGATGAACAACGGGAGGACAGTGCTACAGTGCTAATATTGGTTTACATCATAATATATATTTTAGGAGTGCTATATCACACTCTTCAGAAGTAAATTGCACACCACATCCACCATGAAAGTGCTGGAATTTCTCCTCTTCCATCCCCTTGAGCCCTTCCACACCTAATTTCATTATACCCTCTCCTCTGTGGCAACTTCAGTTTTGTAGTTCAAGGCAGAGTTCAGAGCCGAGAGTAGGTTTTGTTCCTTCATTTGCTTCTTTACATCCAATATATGAGTAAGATCATATTTATGTCTCCTTCTCATTTACTTCACTATGTATTGCACCCTCCAAATCCAACAACAATGATGCAAATGACAAGGATTCATCTTTAATTATAGATGAGTAGTCTTTTTGTTGTATATGTATACCACATCTTTACTTATCTGTCATTGGACACAGCTTATTTCTATAACTTAGCTATTGTAAATAGTGCTATATTAAAATAAGAGTGTTTATATCCTCTTGAATAGTTTTTTATATTCTTTGAATAAATACGTAGGATTGGAATTGTATGACAATTCTAGTTTTAGCATCTCCATAGATGCTAAAGGTTTAGAAACTTCCATACAGATTTCCAGAAAGGTTATACCAAATTACACTCCCACAACAAAGACTGAATGTTTTTTATTCCCTATAACCTCAACAACACTCGTTGCTTCTGATCTTCTTGATAGGTAGTTCTCACTGTTGTGAGGTGATATCTCATTCCTGTTTTGATTTGCATTTCCCTGTTAATAACTGATGATGAGCATTTTTTTCATGTGCCTAATTGCCATCTGTATATCTTCTTTGAGTGAGTGTATATTTAACTCCTCTGCTCAAGTTTTTATGAGATTGTTTTATTGTTGTTTAGTTTTATAATTTTTATTGTTGTTGTTGCTAAGATAAGGAGGTCCGAAGCAGTACTAAGGGGATCTGAAAGTTACTCTAGGTAACACTCAGATAACCAGAATAGACGGTTTAATGTGATGGTCTAAGGATGTAGAATGGCATTGGTTCTTCAGTGTCAGGGAACACCAGGACCACCTCCCATTATTTAGGGGTCCCAAGGACTACATGTAGTGATAGTTGGTGCTGGGTATCGATGGGGGTCTATTGAATCTAAGCCTTGAGCATCTCCCTGGCTCCTATGAATTCTTATTTTTTTTCATGAAGTGAATGTTCATTTTTATTAATCAACTTTCATGACTTATTTTTATGGGAGGATTCTTTATATACCATGGAGCCATAAGGGCTGCCCAGGGCTGAACTCAGCTCAGTCAAGTACAAGTGCCGTATCCACTGTATATCACTCAGGCCACCAACTTAATTTGCTTTTGTTTCAGTTAGAATTCCCAAAGACTTTTAAAATCACTGAAACTAATAAAATGAAGCATTTTCCCATGATTTCTATATGCATTTTACAGTTTCAGGCTTTACATCCACATCTTCAACCCATGTTTAATTAATCTGTGTATGGTGTGAGATAATGGTCTAGTTTCAGTGTTCTGAGAGTAGCTATATCTAGTTTTCCCAACACCATTTGTTGAATAAATTTTCTTTTCCAACTGTATGCTCAAGACTGTCTTAAATTAAGTACCCATATATATAATTTATTTCTGGGTTCTCAATTCTATTCTATTGATATATGAGTCTATTTTTTACTCAATATCATACAACTTTATTATTATCACATTACAGTACAGTTTGAAGTCAAGGAATATGATGTGAAGCCTCTTCATTCTTAGAATTTCCTTCACTATTTGGGGTCTTTTGTGGGTCTGCACAAATTTGAGTAATGCTTATGCCATTTCCTTGAAGCATACTATTAGAATTTTGTTAGGGATTAGATTAAAGCTGTAAACTACTTTGGATATGGTGCTCAATTCTGCCAATCCATGAACATATAATTTTTCTCCTGTGCATCTTCTACTTCTTTTACTGATGTCATAATTTTCATTGTAAACAATTGTGGTAAATATTATTTAAAAAAATTAATTCAGGGGCTGAAATGTGGCACAGCAGCAAAGTACAAGCCTTGCATATGTGATAACTGGTTTGATCTTTGGCATCAACCAATTTTGTGTATGGTAAAGTGAAATTTATTTTTAGGGAGAAAATAATTTTTTCTTTAACAGAATGCTAAAATAGTCCTTTCGATTAAAAACTGCCTGGATGTTGCAAAGACAAATAGAGAGAAAATATTCTGTTTTTCTCACTTAAAATTAGTGATTTAAAATATTTCCCAGGTGAACTGAAACCAGAAATTTGAAAGTCAATGGTTAAACTGTGCCTGAGGCAAGATGGTCAGTTTTCAGTTGCTTTTTTGTCATGTGCAGTAATTCACCTTTGTTACTCTAAACCTTCGCTGAATCCTGTTACCTACTGTAGTGCTAGATTAGTAGTGTCTGGGGAAATGGAAACAAACAAACAAAAAAATGAACAGCAACTATGTGAGTGTCAATGCCAAGAAAACAGAATAGCCAATACAAGTAGAGATTACAAAAGTCAGGAGTTACTAAGAAAAAGGTGGAAGCAGTTTTGGGTTAGAAGCATCTATAATTCTTCATTTGGAGAATTAAATAAGGGGCAAATTTCTTTAAAAATAAGTCTAGTTTAGAGTCCAGTTTTACTTTGCTTGCTCCTTTTCCCCAAATATTAAAGAAATAGTAACATAGTAAGGTCATGAGGATTATAAAGGAAACACGAGGCAGTTGACTCAGTGCCCTAAAAAGAGCTAAAGAAATGAGGATTTTGTGAGAATTTCCTGAACTCATTGTTATTTGGATTACCCAAGAGCCCACTAACTTGGAAGAATGTGTTCAAATTTATTAGGTAAGTGAATTGAAATAAACATGTTTTGGCTTATTTCTTTTCTTATTTGTCACCTTTGTCCAATAGTTGTAAACTGATGATTTTCCATAAATAATACAGTCTAAGATAAGTAAGCGTCTTTTAGATTTTTAAGATTTCCCTCCAACTAGAAAATGAAATTATTGATAAGGGGCTGAAGATATAGTTCACTTACCCTTACACTTTCTTGGATTTGATCCCAACATTCCATACAGTACCTGAGCAGAGTCAGGAATAAGACACTAGCACTACCATCTCCACATCACCCCCCAAAATTTTAAATTTAATTACTGAAAAATGTTCATTGGCAGGTAAGTGAACTTCTTGGAGCTCCTTGCTGAGGGTTCCATTAAATCTTCACCCTTAGAACATCCATTTCAAGGCATCCAATGATTCATGAATGCACCAGCAGAATGAAATAACTTACATGGAGTTTCTAAAAGGGCTAGCAATGTCAATCATTACAATCCAACAGGGAATATTCAGTTCTGAGAAAAAAGAACAGATGTCATTTTTGTTATTCTTCTGGCTAAACACAGCTAAGAACCCTGGGCATTACACATCAAGAGACATAAAATGCTGACATGTAGAGAAAAGAAGACACTGGTATAGGGACCTCAGGAACATAGGAATAAAAAGACAGTGAGTATCCTGGGTTTTCCCTTAGCCACATAAGTCTCAGACTGGTTTCACAGAAAGCCAACAAGCCAGAAATTTCAATGATTACTGACAAAAGAAGCCACAAGAAAAGCCTATTCTCTCCAGTTGGAGGACCAGACTTACAAGGCAGAAAGCTTTCAGACAACTAGTCTATCACAATCAAACACAATATTCTGTATCCCCATCTCTGCCTTCCAACAAAGAGCAAGTAGGAAATCAAGATTTCTATACAAATAGTCGATATACACATGAAAAGAAAGCACTTTTGACTGCAAGTCAAAATTATAAGATACCACTTTGCACTCTCACTAGAATAGCTAGAATAAAAACATTAACAACAAAACATATGCAGCCGGCTGTGGCCAAGCCAGGGGAAGTGGCCTGTGGAGGGCGTGGCTGTTTGTGAGACTTGCTTCTGTCACTTGGGATCAAGGCTTGGGTCTTGCCCAGCAGACCCCTCAGGCCACCTAGCCCAGCACAACGATGAATTTGGAGTGGATACCAAATGACGACAAGTTGAATCTGTGCCGGAAGTACTATCTGGATGGCTTTGCTTTCCTACCTTTTCTCTGGTTGGTAAACATCTTCTGTTCTTTAGAGAGGTCGTCATTGTCCCCGCATACACTGAACAGAGCCAAATCAAGGGCAATGTGTGTCGCTCAGCTGTGGGTTTCCTCTTCTGAGTGATTGTACTCACTCCCCGGATCACCATCTTCCAGATCTACTGGCCCAGTTGAGGTGCCCTAGGGAACTACCTCTCCTTCATCATGCCCCTGGGAAACCCCTGACAGCTTCAGTACAATCTGGGGACCTGCTCATTCTCCCAGAATGGGCTCTGATGTTCCTAAACCCAGTCTCAGCCCCTCAAGACTTTTCCCCACCCTGTGTACTTTGCTGACTTCTCTCAATAAAGGACCCTAATTCTCAAAACAAACAAAAAACATTAACAAATGTTGGCAAGTATATGGAGACACTTGAACCTTTATATGCTGTTGGTGGAAGTGTAAAATGATTCCGTTGTTTTGGACAACAGTTTGACAATTTCAGTCACTAGTGCTGAAACAATTGGTGAGCCATAGACCAAAATATAACTCTGCCTAAAACCTCATACCTTAGGCAAAAATGAACTCAAAATCAATTGCAGATTCAAATTTAAATAAAATATAAAACTTTCAACATTTTGGCCATAATGGAAAAAATTCTTAGGGCTCAGATCTGCATCAGGAGTTTTAAACATGACAACAACAGCATGATCCATAAAGAGAAAAAAAATCAGATTTCATTGAACACTCATTTTATGAAATATTCAATTAAAAGATGAAATTACATTCTCTACAGACTGGGGAAAAATATAAGCAACTATGTACCGAACAAAGCATTGATACTGAGATGACAGGAAGAATTCTCATATATCAGTAGTGAGAAAAAATCATATTAGCATCAGGACAAAGGCATGTTGAGAAGACACATCAAAGAAAATGTATGATTAAGATCAGGGAGGAAGTTCAAGCAACAGAGAAACCTAACTTGTGCTAGGCCCTGAATTCAATCCCTGGCACTACACAGCCCTCTGGACACTGTGGGTATAACTCCAGTGGGTCCCTGACCACTACCTGGTAAGAGCATCCTGGCCCATACCAGCAGAGGTCTATTGAAAAGGCTCACACACACACAGGTGTGATTCCCATTAAAAAAGGATAAAAGAAGGGCTGGAGGAAATGTAGTTCAGCAGTGAAATTCTTGCATGGTTCAGGCCCTAGTTTAGATGAAAGGACAAGAAAGAAAGAAATGAGAAGAAAGAGAGAAAGAAAAAGAAAGAAAGAAAGAAAGAAAGAAAGAAAGAAAGAAAGAAAGAAAGAAAGAAAGAAAGAAAGAAAGAAAGAAAGAAAGAAAGAAAGAAAGAGAGGGGAGAAAGAAAGGAAGAAAGGAGAGAAGGAAAAGAAGAAAAGAAAATGAAAGGAAAGAAGAGAAAAGAAAAGAAAAGAAAAGAAAAGAAAAGAAAAGAAAAGAAAGAAAAAATTAAAGAAATGAAAAGAAGAGAAAAGCCAGGCAGGTAGGAAAGAAAATCGTTGGGGAAATGTATTTTAAAAATATAATGGGTTACTAAAACATAGAGATTGAAATAAAAAAAAAGTGACAATACCAAACCCAAATAAAGATATCGAGAAAGTAGATGGCATATATTGCTGGTAGGAATTTCAGATGGTGCTGTCACTCTGAAAAATGGTTTGGCAATGTCTTTACAAACTAGACATACACTTATCAGAAATCGTGCCTCCAGAGAAATGAAAAATGTCCTTGTATTTACACAAAAGCCTCTATGTGATGGTTCATAAAAAAGCTACTTTTTTGTTAGAACCCCAAACTGAAAACAACTAAAATGGTCCTCAACAACAAGTGAAGTTATCTGTGGTAACCTGCCACCAAGTCATCATCAATGAAAAAAAAAACAAAAACCCATATTAACATACATGACTTGGATAAATCTCAAAGATAGCATGCTAAGTCAAAACAGGTATTAAATTCTGTATGACTCTGTTTATTATTTGTTAAAAGAAAATGTTATAGAGCTATAAAACAGATTAGTTCTTTCTGGAATTAATGTGGTAGAGAGTAGATGGTGTCTGACTCCATAAAGGTCAAATAAAGATCTTTGCAGAGAACGAATAATTCTTCATCTCAATTGTGTTGAACATTACATGAAATCCACATATGTGATAAAATGATATATGACTACGCATACTCACTGTACTATTGTTAGTTTCCTGATTTTGATATTGTTCTATAATCACACAAGCTATAACCCTTTGAGTAAAGGGTACGCCAGATTTCTCTGGTTTATCTTTACAACTTCCTGTGAATCAATTAATTCAAAATAAAAAGTTCTGAAAAAAAGAACACTTAAACTTAATAAGGTCAAAATTGGTAAGACATTATAGGATCAGAGACTCAGCCTGAGTACTTTGCCTGCCTTGTCTTTTCTCCAATGAAGAGGCATGAGTTGCCTTGAGACCAGGACTCAGCATTCAAGGCTTCGCTTGATTTCAGGACTCCAAGTAGCATTGATGTGCTTGGTGTTCTGCTGGGCCTGAAGTTCACACCGTGCTGGCTTACAGTGCCACATCTGTCATCACACACAAAAGCTGACTGGTCTGAGGCTTTTCTGATTACCCAGAGAATTCCTCATGTAGGAGAACAATTTTCAGTAGTATAAGAAATAAGTAAATAAGACTGGAGCCATAGCACCGTGGGTAGGGCATTTGCCTTGCACATGGTTGACCCGGGTTGGATTCCTCCATTCCTTTCCGAGAGCCTGGCAAGCTACCGAGAGTGTCCCGCCCGCATGGCAGAGCCTGGAAAGCCACCCGTGGCGTATTCGAGATGCCATAAACAGTAACAAGTCTCACAATGGAGACGTTACTGGTGCCCACTTGAGCTAATTGATGAACAACTGGATGCCAGTACTAGAGTGCTAATATATTTATTTTTATTAAAAGCACCATGGTTTACAAAGTTGTTCATTATAGTCATTGCAGGCATTTGGTATTCCAACACCATCAGTGTGACCCTCCCTCCACCAATGTCCCCATTTTCCTTCCCATCCCCAACCTGCCCCTTTAGGTACGTACCAAATTGATTTTATATGACTTGTCCCAGCACAACTTTAAGAAATGGCAAACAGAATGATCAGAAAATAAATCAAGAAGAGCCAATTTGTGATTGTTATATGATTTTAACGTATGTAAATGAAGTAAATAAGCCCTTTAACGCAATATAATAAAATGCTTGCTTTCATGTATGTTAAGTTCTCAACTCTGGAATCGAAAGTATATTGCATTCAATTTTATTTTATATTTGAATCTATTATGGTAATCATGCTTTACCTGTCTTTAATAAAAATTTTAAGGAAAAAAAAAAAAGAAATAAAAGGAAACACAGGAGGTTGCAGCTGCAGGAAACAACTTCCCCTAGTAGAAAAAGGTACTTCTTCTTTGTCCCCTCTGACCATATTCCACCTTCTAAGCTCAGTGATTCTCTTGTAGCCATGCTTCTGGCAGGTCTAAACCATTGGATATTTCTCCTTTGGCCCCTGTTAGCCTGATCTTGGAGTGTCACACTGTCCAACTTAGACTTTTGTGACTTTAGGTGGGTAATCAGTTAGCTGAGCCTTGTGTGACAAAGTCCTTGTGCTTGGAAAGGGAGAAGTGAATTGAGATTCGTTTACCTGTTTCTTCTTCTTATTCAGCTCAACCTAGCACCCATTCTGGTGGGCCTTAAGCTAGTGATACAGAAGCAAGACCCAAGTTGTTCCTGTATTCATGAAGTTTAGTGGTGAAAACAGACATTCAACAAAAATAGGTAGTTGTGGCTGAGCCATCTAGAACTCTGCCAAGATATCAGTAGCAGAAAAATAAACCAGGGAAGTCATAAAGGGGCCCAAAGAAAGCTCCCTGAGACTGAGAGAGATGACACAGAAGAGTGGAAGAATGGAAGTGTGTGCCAAGTGTGTGCAAAATGGCGGGGCAAGGAAGCTGCTTCTCACAAATGAAAGTGGGGTGGTGTGAGTGGAGAGTAGGGTGCCTTGGGGAGGCTGAGACTGGTGCTTTGCAAATCAACAGTGAAGGTCCAGCCTTATGCTTCTAGTGGTCAGCCAGTGAGCAAGCAAGGTGTGGAGGCCCCAGGGCTGAGCAGCACCTCATGAGGTGTAGCATGGTGTTTGGACCCTGCCCTTAAGGAGCTCTTAAGCCACAAATGAAAAGTATTCTTCAAGGAGACATGTGTTCAATCTGTGAAAGGGTGAGCTGTGTTGGCAGACTGAAAATATCACCAAAAGGTCTGACCAGTATCTGCAGCTGTTATACATTACTAGGGTCCAAAGGTCTGGCCTTGAGTGTCTTTTTCCCCCCCTCTCTCCCAATATCCTTGCTTTAAAATAGAAAGGAAAAAAAAAACACACACACCAAAATGCCAACAACTTAAAAACAGTCTTGTTTACTTTATCCAAGATTAAAGAGCTCGAACCGACTTGGCCAGACTAAATGGATTTTTAAGTGCTTTATGGACAAGTATCCCTAATTGCTAAAATACTAGACTGGGCTCCCATGATTCTGCGCAGGGCTTGTATTGTCTGGCTCTACTTATTTACTCTCCTTGCTAGAGGTCAGAAGCTAAGTCTCAGATTAGAGGATTTTAATTTCTAAAGTAAAGGATTGAAAGAAGTTCTCTAAAGCAGTGGCACACAATGAGCCAGGGCCTGAAATGTTCTTCCTAGAGCAAATAGTTCAAGGTCTCACAGAGTCTCCAGTACAGAGCTCTGTCCACGAGAGGCAGTGTGCTCAAATGCCTATTGCCAGCACAGAGCCCAGCCCTTGTGTTTGAGAAACACAACCCCTCTCCCCTCTCCACGCCCCCTCCCCACACACACAGAAGGGAGGAAAGACCACTGTAGGATAACATTGGTTTGTCCTTTCTGCCTTGCTACAAGGGGCTTAGGTTTATTGGGTTACTCCCGTCAAAGTTACTCCCATTCCTCTGTGTTTATTTGCAACCTCTTTCTTTCTGCTCTGCTTCCCCAACCATGAATCACCTTTATCTCCTAATCAGACTCTGTTAATTTGTGAATATGGCTTTTCTCTTCTCCTTAAGGCCTCTGTATAGTTAATTCAGAGCAATGTCCTTTTTGTATGGACACAGGAAGACAGTTAATGCTATGCTTTTGTAACTTGGGAGTTAATTTAACTGAATGATATTTACTCCTAGGCATCTGTTCTCTTGAACTAAGCCTCAGTTGCCCTTAGTTTCTAGCACTCCAAAAGCAGGGTCCCGACGGGGGACTGGATGGACTCAAGGCAAGTTGTGAGCTACCCTGGCATCAAAATGGGCCTGGCCAAAGTGCCATGATGCTTAACTATAAGTTAAGAGCATGGTCATGCACAAATCTTGTCATGATTAAAAAGCTAATAACTGGAGTAGGACCCTGCTAGGGTTAGGAAAGATTAATCTGGCCTGAGCACTGTAGTCTGAGATTTATAGCAAGATATCCCCAAGAGAGCTACCCTACAAGCTTAATGTATCTCTTACTGTGTCCATACAAAATACTAATATTAAGAAGTAGAATTAAAATGTAAATTAATATATTAATTAAGTTATTGGACTAAGGAGAGGAGAAAACCCCCTAGGTGCTATTTCTGCCTTGAACCTGATGGGCGATCAAGAAGGGCTTTTGATATATTGATTGTGCTACCCCCAATGCTGGGGAGTTGAAGAGAGACTAGAGAGAGAGAGACCAAGGCTGTGAGATGGAGCATGGAGAGATGAGGAGGAGAGACAGGAGAAGATGGGAATGAGAGGCAGCGTGAGACTAGAATGAGAGGCTCAGTGAGACTGGAACAGACACGTGGGGAGAATGGAATAAACGGCAACTGATCACCAACCAGCCTGATTCTCGCTTCCTCCTTCGTCTGCCCATGGCATCAGCCATCCTGGGTCGGGGAAGAGGCCCGAGACCACTGGACTCAGGCAGTGAGAGAGAGAGGAGAGAGAGACAGAGAGAGAGAGAGAGAGAGAGAGAGAGAGAGAGAGAGAGAGAGGAGAGAGAGAGAGAAGAGAGAGAAGAAAGAGAGAGGAGAGAGAGAGAGAAAGAGAGAGAGAGGGGAGAGAGAGAAGAAAGAGAGAGGAGAGAGAGAAAGAGAGAGAGAGGGGAGAGAGAGAGAGAGAGAGAGAGAGAGAGAGAGAGAGAGAGAGAGAGTGGCGCAGTTCCCTAGCGGCCCCGAGATTACAAAGACCACAGCTAGAATCTTTGGAGTCTCCTTCCTCATCTCTTTACCAACCTCAGATGCAGCAGCCTGGGATAGAAGGAAGGGACTGTGATGTGCAGATGAGAATCTGAGCATCATCACAGCTTCCTTCATGGAGGGACCGTGAGGCTCTTGATTGGGTTCCTTCCTGTCTCTGGGCCTCAGGGTTCTCATTTGTAAAGTGGGGATGATAATACCTGCTGTAATGGTCAACTCTACATCAAAATCATGTGAGAGCTCAGGGAACCCCAAGATCGTTCACTCTCAACAGCGTTCTTGGTTGGGGGTTCATCCTCCAAAGAAAGAGTCATTCAATGACATCCAAAGAAATTATACCTAGAGGGCTGGGGACATGGCTCAGGGGAAGAGCACTTGCCTTCCATGTGTGAAGTTCTGAGCTCAATCCCCAGCGCCGCATGTTCTCCTGACCACATAGGGAGCTGAGAGGAGCCCCAGAACATCACAGGGTATGGCTTAAAAGCCAAAAGAAAATAAAGAAAAATTCTATGGAGAGAACTTTTCCAGGAACTGAAAATGCTGATATTTACGAAGAAACTGAAACTCTTCTTTTTAGAAGAGGCCTAGTTTACATTATCTTTTTGAAATTGCTGATCTATTTAACTCATTAATCAAAGGTTTTTCATGGTAATGACTCTGTCTATAGTTTTACTGTTTTTGCTACCCCTCCCCCCCATCATGACCACCCTAAATCAAAGTTTGGGATTTTCCGAATCAATGAGACTTGGGTTTCTATTTTAATTAATTAATTTTCGATTCCTCCGTCCCTCTCGGAGAGCCCGGCAAGCTACGAGAATATCCCGCCTGCATGGCAGAGCCTGGCAAGCTACCCATAGCACATTCGATATGCCAAAAACAGTAACAACAAGCCTAATAATGGAGACGTTACTGGTGCCCGCTCGAGCAAATCTATGAACAACGGGAGGACAGTTGCTACAGTGCAGTGCTAATTTTTGTTTCTTTGGACTCATGCCTGACAGTGTTCAAGAGCTGATCCTGACTCTGTGCTCAGAGGACCATTTGGTGACTCACATGGGACTCACAGGGGATTCAAAGTGGTGCTCAGGGGACCATGTGGTGCCAGGGAGCAATCCCAGTCCTCCTGCATACCAAGCATATGATCCGTTCATGGAACTCTCTCTTTCTGGCCTGAAATTTTATTTAATGAATGCTGTTCTCTTGATTTCTCTAGGATGGCAGGCAGGAAGTGAAGTTAGTACCGTGGACTGGGTGAAAAGGGAAGCCCGGCCAACCTAACCTTCACAGATAACTCTGAAAGGCCCCGATTGTGTATGGTGGGGGTCTCAGACGTGGAACCACGAGGACGGCTCTCCTGGAGGTTAGAGTCACCCACCAGATGGGGCTCTCCTTCTCTCTGGCTACTCAGGTTTCTGCACAGCTTCCACTGATTGAAAACTGAATGGCTTTTGTTCTCTGGAGAATAGGGCTAAGACCTATTCAAGATACCTGCTAGAACAACAAAGGGAAATAAAAGCCCAACTGTGAAGCCAGCTTTGCTTTGTCAGGTAGGGGTTAGGAGGCCTTTGTGCTGGATAGGACAGTGCTTCTTGCTCTGAGAAGAGTCTTGGTCTAGCAAGGAGGCAGGGGGCAAATAGGAGCCACAGAGTGGGGTGCAGGGAGCGGAGCAAGCAAATAAGACATTCATTCCAACAGGAAGGTACTGAATGAGCGGGGGCTTGTGGAGGTTGCTGTCTGAATCAAACCATAAAGAATGAGTGGACCCAAGAGAAGATCAAAAGAGAGGTGGGGATAGATGCCTTCAACTGAGGCAGATGAATTTTCAGACATACAGAGGTATGAAAATAGAACTCTGTCTGGGGCAGGAGTTTCATGTGAATAAGCTGCTGAGTAGCTCAGGTGAGACCTGAAATGAAGTAGGGATTGAATAGCCTGGATTTTCTGCCAAGACACTTGTTAAATGTCTTTTTAATCAGCAGGGTAACTCCAACATTGGCAGAATGCATGGTGGTGTCTCTTTTCACTTAGTTAACGTGCAGCATGGGAAGCTCTTTTAATATTTGTACTCAGATCTTGAGAAATCAGGAAAATTGTCTTTAAGGATGAGCTTAATTTTTGCCTTTGTTTTCTGCCCCTGGGAAGGCAATCACTAGACATTGAATCTTATGTCTCTATCCTGTGAAGTTTTTCTATCATTTTTGTCTTCTCATTTAACTCTGTGTTCTGAAGGTGCTTCACAAATTCATCTTCCACTCGAGGATATGATATTTTGGATAACACTGGAGTCTAGGACTGGGGCTGGAGGTTGGCAAGAGAGAAGGTTTGTGAGAGGCGAGCAAGCAGAAATTCTTAGGAACTTGGTTTTTTTGTAACTTGGGGACTTATTCTATTCCCAAAAGGGCATTCCTAAACCCCACGACACTTTCTCAAGTTTCCCCTCCACAACATTAATCTCATATTCAGCAGCATTTAGTTTTGTTTTTCTCTCTCTGTCTTCCCCTTGGGAGCTTCTTCAGTCTTTTTGCCTGAGCTGTAATATGGTAGTAAGTTCATTATGACAACTCATAACCTGGTGGGTTTCAACCTTAACTGCACACCCAATCCACACTTCCTAGGGGTGTGAACCCATACTTTTTCAAAGGTGCTTCTAGCATGTCTTCAGAAGAAGCAGTAGTGTACTTGATACGTGACTTCTCCTTGTCCCAATCACCACTCCTATCTGGAGCATTTCATGAGAGGATCACGCTTTTGAAGTTGTACCAACGTCAGCATCTCTACTTTTTTACTCAGTGTTTCTTGAGGAAGACCCCAGAATATCAAAGCAATAGCCCAACTTTGGTACGTGTGTAGTGTGGGATTGAATCCTGCTTTCCTGAGCACATGTTTTCTGATCTCATGATCTGAAAACTGCCAATTTTTGGTTGAGTGTATTTATTAGTGTCTCTATCTCTTGATGATTTATTGGGTCACTAATGACTCAATACTATGTGTGTGAAGATTTCAAAACTGTCACAGTATCTAAGAGTGATCTGGGTAAGATCACAGTATTTACGTCCAAACTTGCCAGCTCTTCTCAAAGAACAGTACAATTGGAGATTCCATTTAGGAAGACAATGGAGTTCAGCGGACACCCTGGGGCAGTCTCAGAAAGGGCGGGCCAGCTCCCACCCAGACAAAGCCCTGGCATCCACTCCCCCCCTCCCCCATAGCCAGCTGCCATGCCCGTGGCTGCTCCCCACCACTTAGGACTGAGGGCCATAGAGAACCTAGCCTGCCCCCAAACTCCTGGTACATGGGCCTTTGTGGCTAAAAGCTCCAGACCTTCTCAGAGTAGGATGGGTGACCTCCCCCACCTCCCTGTACTACCAGAAGACTCAGCAGCCACACTCAGTTAAATATTTAACTGTCCAGTTAACTCCTCAATTAAATATTCATATTTTATGGAGTGACATGTCCAAACTTTACAACACTGCCATTTCAGTAGTAGCACACCAGATTGGGTGAGATGCAATGCAGAAGCCAATCAGTGTTGACTATTGTTAAACATTGGCACAGAAGGCTTAGCTAGCAACAATAGATTAGTAAAATCTCAGACAAGGACTTAATACCCCTATGATAAGATACAACAATTTTTACAAATTTTCTTCTATGGAAATATTTTTTGATCATTCTGTTAGACATTTAATGGTAACGAGCAAAATAAAATAAATTATTGTGGGTTGGCCAAAGAGATAGGCTTGAGGAATGGCTGGGAAAATGGACACAATGGTAAAGGGAAGGTGACAGTTGTGGGGGGATTGGTATTGGAATATTGAATATCTGTAACAAATCATCATGAACAACATTGTAAACCACAATGTTTAAAAAAGTGAAAGGAAATGGAAAGACAGTGATGTTACCAAAAACGAGCAAATCTAGCTTAAAGAAATTATTAGGTTTATAGAAATTCAGACTTTTGAATTCTCCTTGCTCTTTATCTATATGAAATGATATCATTTTCCCTACCTTTTCCATTTTCTTTTAATCTAATTTCAGAAAATACTTATTGGGCACAAAATCATGCAAAATAGAGGACGATATATAATATCAGCAGTTTGTCTGCTTTCAGTGACTTTTTGGGTCTTTTTTTTTGCTTTTGGGGTCACACCTGGAAATGCACAGGGGTCACTCCTGGCTCTGTACTCAGGAATTACCCCTGGTGGTGCTCAGGGGACCATATAGGATGCTGGGAATCAAACCTGGGTCAGCAGCGTGCAAGGCAAACGCCAAACCCGCTGTGCTGTCGTTCCAGCCCTGACATTTTGGGTCTTTTTAAAAGGAAAATACACACAACTGCATGGAATAATTTACGTATACACACTCACACACATTACTCACTCATATACACCACTCACGTTAAGCAGTGTATTGCTTGCTTGGCACACCTGGGTCTTTCCTATGATCCGATTTAAATGATGGTAATAGAAGATATCTGTAAGTTTTTTGTTCTTTTGTGGGGGACACACCTGGTGGTGCTTAGGGCTTACTCCTGGCTTGGCATTCAAGGATTACTCTGGTGGGCTTAGCGGAAACTATGGGGTGCCAAACCTGAGTTGGCTACATGCAAAGTACGCACTCTAGCCATTGTACTACCTCCCTGGCCCCCAGACTATGTTTTTTTAAAAAGTGAGAAGAAAATATATGAGAAGATTCAAGAAGAGAGCTGCAAATTTAAAAAGAGCAGGAGCATAGCCCAGGCAAATCACTTTTTGAGAACTTGCTCTCTAAAGCACCAGAAACATCCAAGGGCAGGGCAGCACTAGGAGCTCGTAGCCAGGGGACGGGTTAATGGTGTCTCGAGTTTGGCAAAGAAAATCTCTTCAGAGATGGGATGGCTTTCTCTCCTGGAAGGGAGCAATATGACGCCCACCATAGCCATGCTACCGGACCCCATGCCAGGTTGTTTCATTTGGGACACCCTAGAAGGGGATGGGTGAGAGCCTTCCTTGCCCCAAGGGACCCCCAACCACCACCATGCTCAACTCTGCTCCCCCACACACTCACACTGAACTTCACTCTTGAGTGAACCTATTCCTGGACCTCAAGGCTGTATTCACAGCCACGTGATACATCATAAGATACTCCCTACTCATTCTCTAAGAGTACCACACCACATCTGATGGGGTTCAAATAGTAGGCAACCAATCATAGAGGGAAATATATACGCACATATATTTTTTCAGATATTTATGTATATGTGAGTGAGATTCAAAATGAGAAGTAGGGAGATTCTGGGATGGAGATGAGTACATTGGTGATGGGGGGAGTGTTGGAATTTTGTGCACAGGAAATCAATAATAACAATATTGTAAACAATATTGTAAATCACAATATTTCAAGAATTTCACAGAATTTCAAGCAATAGAGTCACTGTCATTGTCATCCCGTTGCTCATCAATTTGCTCGAGCGGGCACCAGTAATGTCTCCATTGTGAGACTTGTTATACGCCATGGGTAGCTTGCCAGGCTCTGCCATGCAGGTGAGATACTCTCGGTAGCTTGCTGGGCTCTTCAAGAGGGTTGGAGAAATTGAACCCGGGTCAGCCATGTGCAAGGCGAATGCCCTACCCACAGTGCTGCCACTCTAGCCCAAGCAATAGAGTAGCTAAAAATAAATAAATAAATAAATAAAAAGATGTCTCCAACATCTGTACTATCTATACTATATTATTCTCCATACCAACTCATTGAAAAGAGACCTGGGTAGATCAACTTGGATAAACTTAGAATGCAGAAAACATCAGAAAGAATCCAAAATAGAAGTTAACAGCTGAAAGTTAACTTGGAGAATTAAGTAAACATTTCTCTCTTGTGCAGAGGAAGCTTTCTCTTTCCATCTCTACCAAAAGGTAGAGATGGAAAGGGAAAGCAAAGATGGCTCTGGAGGGACTGAAGTCCTAACCTCTAGAGAGAATAAATATCCCCAGACTAAAAAGTCAATGTAAAAGTAAGTGGGAGAGAATGTATTGCTGTTGGACCTCATTGCTCACTCTGCTATCATATTGGAATTATTGATCGGTTCTTTGTACCAATAAAGAATACAGAAATGAATGGACATGGAATTTAGAAGCTATTGCTTCACCCTTGCTCAAGGGAGATGAAGTCCTTCTGCAAAGAACTTCCTGAATGTAACTCAGGATTATGCAAATGTCACTTTAGATGACATGTGAGAATAGCATGACTCAAAGAACTAGGTAATAAAAGCCATAAAAATGCTCTTCTTTGTCATTTAAAGACCATGATCAAAATGTCTTCATTTAGTTGAACCAACATTCCTATATCTTTGCTGTTACAAAAATGTTGATTTTTTTTTATGACTCGTACAAATGAGGGGTTCAGTCTGACATTGCAGATAGAAGGAAGAATTTTTCTGTTTTTGCATTCTCAGTTACTTTATCCTGGCAAAATATTTAATAGGGAAATAATCCTTGGTTTCCTAAGATATAATTTTATTCCCTTAGTGAACAGTGTCTTTAAACCACAATCACCATATCACAGTCATCCCGTTGTTCATCGACTTGCTGGAGTGGGCGCCAGCAATATCTTCATTTGTCCCTGTTGTGTGCTAGTGTACCCCATTGGCGTCTGCTCGCTCCAGGAACAGGAAGAGCACATTGTTGTTACTGTTTTTGGCATATCGAATACATCACGGGTAGCTTGCCAGGCTCTGCCATGTGGGGAAATAAATAAATAAATAAATAAATAAATAAGTAAATAAATAAATAAATAAAAATAAAGAGGTCACGCCACACACTCCAGCAAAAATTGCATCGCTCTCTTCCTTAAACAGAATAATAATTAAAAATAGACAGGTTCAAGAGAGTAAAAACCATTTTGTTGGGTTTTTTTTGTAAAGAGGGAAGAAGCTTTATGTATTTGATGTTTTAGGCATTTGTAATGTTAGTATTTTGCTAATTGTAAATGAGAATCTAAAAGTACAATGTGTGCATTGAATGTTGGTTTTATTTATTTATTTATTTTAACTTTTTAATTGAGTCATTGTGAGATAGGCCCTTAGAAAGCTATTCATGATTGGATTTTAACCATACAGTATTCCAACACCCATCCCTCCACCAGTGTCCCAAGCACCTGTGTCCCCAGGTTCCCTACCATTACTCCCCACACCCAACCCCTGCCTGCCTCTAGGGCAGGCACTTTTCTTCTGTCTCTCTCTCTCTGTCTCTCTCTGTCTCTCTCTCTGTCTCTCTCTCTCCTTTTGAGCATTGTCATTTGCATGAATATTGGTTTTAAATTTGTGATTTGGAGTTAAATTGGAACACTTACTAAAACTCTATGTTGAACATATTAATGAATATAGTATTTTAAACACATGCACAGAAAACTTTTTTACTTTATAAAAATGAAGCTTTAAAAAAAATTGCAGGTAATAAGCTTGCATATGAGTTTTAAAATACTTGAAACTTTCTCATGTATTGTGCTGCAGAGTGGAACAAAACACTGTCCAAAGACTCCTTAGATATAATTCCTAAGACCTGTAAGCCTTATGAATGGAATAATAATAACATTTGTACATGTAAGTTATAAACCTAAGAAATAATAAGATTTAATTTTTAAAATTTTAGTCATTGTTATTTACAACACAACGTGTTAGTGATGGGTCCCATGTCCCATAGACAAGTTCTCACATTCTGTAGCCTTTGCCACTTGTTATTACCTTACTACACTTCTTCATATCCCACACAGGGAAGAGGGACCTGGCTCTCACCTCACTATATCCGTCTCTCTCCTTTTGACTGACTTTATTCTACATGATCCACTCTAGTTCCATTTAGATGGTGGCAAATTACTTTTTAAATAGATGAGTAGTAAGAAATGAGCTTTTTTCTGTTTTAATTGTAAAAAAAAATGAGACAGGTATGTGACTCAATGAGAGGGCTCTTGCATGTGGGAGGCCCTGGATTTGATCTTCAACACCACAAAAAAAAAAAAAACAAAATAAAAATTTTAAATTGAGTTAGTAATGAAAACTTATAAATATAATGAAACCAGTCATTCCTAACCTTAATTGCACACTATACTCATTGGGGGAACGAAACATTGATGACAAGTCCCCAGCCCAGACTTTCTAGGAGCGAGGATTATATATTTTCGAAGGTGACTCTAGCTTGTTTTCAATACGAAGAAGCAATAGTGTCCGTGAGATGTGACCTCTCCTTCCTGTCCCAGCCACCAATTATGTTAATAAAAAAGTATTTGGCTAATTAAACTTAATTAAAAATAAAGTTTTTATAAAATTATTTTATAATTTTGATTATTGATTATTGATTTTTTATTTTATTTGCATCAGTTTTGGCAGTTTGTAGTTTTCAAGCAATAGTTTCCTTTTATCCACATTTAAAAACTTATAGTAGTTGCTTGTAATCCTTCTAATATCTGGAGGACTTTATAGTGAGATATTCAGTTTCATTTATGATACTATAACATCGCATTTCTTTTTTTTCCCTTTCAGTCTTCTTACAGGTTTATCAATTTTATTGACCTTAAAAAAATCTTTTAGTTTTATGAATCTTCTCTATTATTTTTTTTATCAATTTTGTTGATTTTTTTGCTCTTAGCTTTTCTGTTTTATTTATCTGCTTAAACTGGTTTATTGTATTTTTTTCTTTTCTATATTTTTGAATTGAACTTAGATTTTTACCTGAGTATGTTTCTTTTAAAAACAATATTAGCATAAACTATTATTAATTTCTTTTTTAATGTTTTGTTCAAACACTTCAAAATATTTTCTAATTCTTCTCTGTGTGTATGTGTGTATATTTTGCATGCCAGCAATAAAATCCAGGACTTCATATATACAAGGCAAATGCTCTATAATGTCCAACCATATTTTTTTATTCTGACTTTAAATTTTTTTAATTCTTACTAAATTTGTCTCTTTAACCATGGAATAGAAGTGCATTGCTTAATTTTAAATTATTTGGAAAATTTTACGGTACTTTTATGTCATTGAATTATAGTTTTATTCTATTATGTTTTCAGAATATACAGGCTGGAACAATAGCACAGCAGGTAGGGCGTTTGCCTTGCACGTGGCCGACCTGGGTTCGATTCCTCCGCCCCTCTCAGAGAACCTGGCAAGCTACTGAGAATATCTCGCCTGCACAGCAGAGTCTGGCAAGCTACCTGTGGTGCATTCGATATGCCAAAAACAGTAACAATAAGTCTCACAATGGAGACGTGACTGGTGCCCGCTTGAGCAATCTGATGAGCAATGGGATGACAGTGATACTTTGTCTGAATTAAATTCTTTTTCAAAGATGAACCAGGAAGATAGAACAGGGACTAGGGTGCATGTATGTACCTGACACTGATTTTATTCTTGGCACTGCACATCCCCCTACCTCCAGCCCCTGAGTACCATTAGATATGGCCCCAGTGGTCCCCATTCCACAGTGCCACAGCCTCAGGCCCTAGCACTGAGCCATCAGTGTGACTGACAAGCATCTTGGGGGAGTGACTCCCTGCATCTGAGCACTCTTGGGAGACCCAAATAAACGGAGACACAGTGAACTGCACTTACCTTTTCTTTCTCATCTCCCTTCCTTCGTCCCTCTGTGTGGACTGTGGGTGTGATGCCTGAGGATGAAGAAATTACTATAGTTTCCAGGACAGTGATATAAGCAGGCAGAAGGCACCTGGACGGCTCCAGAAAGAATGTGCAGGGCCCTCAACTGTTAGGTTGTCTGAGAGATGTGAATCCCATTTAATTAAATGACTACAATGCAATGTCTGTTGCTGAGTGTGACCCAAATTAGACTGCCTGTCATTCTCAGCCTAATAAGACACCAACTAAAATTGGTAAATCAGAAAGACTCCGGAGATAAAGGTAACAACCTGATAAGCAGGAGCTGAAGAAACTTTAAAGTAATTAAAAGAATTACATTATCTTCAGAGAGATTGGTATATTCAACTAATATTAATAGAGCATTGTTGAAGTACCTTTCTATAAGCTGGATAAGAAATCAAGTCTAGAGGCCCTTTGCATGCTCTTTCAACCTTCTAAGTGAGGTTAATCTCTGGGATAACATCCCTGGGGCTGTTTTGGAACCAGAAGCAGCACTGTAGCACTGTCATCCCGATGTTCATCGATTTGCTCGAGTGGGCACCAGTAACGTCTCCATTGTGAGACTTGTTGTTACTGTGTTTGGCCTATCAGATACACCATGGGTAGCTTGCCAGGCTTTGCCATGTGGGCGGGATACTCTCAGTAGCTCGAGGGCTCTCTGAGAGGGATGGAGGAATAGAACCCCGGTCAGCTGCGTGCAAGGCAAACATCTTACCTGCTGTGCTATTGCTCCAAAAGCAAAATCAGAAGCAGAATCCCCTCCTTTCCAGCTCTGCTCATCACAACTCACAGTACTCACACTTATGCCTCCCATCACTGGGTAAAGAGAGGCGGGGAGGAAAAGCACAACAGTCAACCTAGTACCTCAGAGACTACCAGGGGCTAGCTACAAAGATTCACCCTCAGCACGTCAGGAAAACCCCACCAAGCTTAATGAGTGAAAATAGTAACAAAAGACTTTACCAGTACCAACCTTCCCTGGAAACTCAGAGAATTTCTTTAGGGACACCGCGCTGAGGCTGCTCAAAGAAACCATGGCACAGGTAAATAGCAAATCACACGAAAGTATAAGAGTCAAAGTGAGAAAACTACAGTCAGAAATGACAGAAATGGTAAATGACATTAAGGGAAAAAAAAAACCCAGCAGAAGGTCTAAGCAGCAAAATAATAGCAGCTGAGGGACTGGAGATAGAATACAGTGGGTGGGGTGCTTGCCTTGTGCGCAGCCAACCCAGGTTTGATCCCTGGCACCAAATATAGTTCCCAGTGCACCACCAGGAGTGATCCCTGAGCACAGAACCAGGAATAAGCTCTGTGCACAGCTGGGTGTGATCCCACCTCCACCCCACCCCCAAAAATCAGGAATAATAGCGGCTGAGGAAAAAACTGAGTTGTTGCTCCAAGATGAGATGCAAAAATGCTCTAGAATACAACAGCAAAAGAGAAAGGTCTGAAAATAAACACATAAGAGAACCACTGGATGAGTTTAAGAGAACAATTAAAGAATTATTGAAGCACCTGTAGACCATGAAGGCAACATCAATGAAAAAACACTAGTTAAAGGAATTGTAGATGAGGCTGGAGCAATAAAGCATTACGTGGAGTTTGTCTTACATGTGTCCAACCAGAGTTCAATCCCTGACACCCCACCTGATCCCCTGAGGCCTGCCAGGAGTGATCACTGAGATAAGAGCCAGGACTAATCCCTCAAGCACCGCTGGGTGTGGCTCCAGAAACAAAAACATAGAATAAAGAAATTATAGATCTTTGTGACTGAGAACTCTGGGTTCAACATGACGGGGAATGAAGATCCTCTGCCCATATGCCCCTTTTTCTGGTAACTCAGCAGTCAGGTCCATCAGCCACCTCTGACTGGCACCAGATCATTTCTTCATTGGCCACTATCCAGATCACATGTCCTTCTCTCCCAGAAGGGCACATAACTGGACACTCGCCATGATCATGCTGCCGGACCCCACGCCAGGCTGTTTCAATTGAGGCGCCCCAGAGTGGGAGGTGGAGGGTGAGACCCCCCCTGCTTCAAAGGCCCCCACCCTGGCTGCCAAAAACCTCCAGAACTCAACCCCCACCATGCTCACGGCTGCTCTCTACACACTTGGGTCTCTACACTCTTGGGACACCCCAGAGGCGCACCCAAAAGGCATTGGAGGCTGCACAACACTTCAGAGGACACAACTTACCCATACTCCAAGAGTACTGCACCACATTTGATGGGGTTCAAAGTAGGAGGCAACCAATCTTAGAGGGAAATTTTTTTTCATATATATGTGTGTGTGTGTATAAATATAAAATCACACAAGGCTCACAACATGTTAGTAATCTCTTATAGAAGGGCTTAATGACCCATTGGTGAAATACAACAATCTTCACACTCTTTCCTCTAAGGATACTTTTTTGTAGCATTTTCAGTGGTTTTTCATAACAAACAATACAAACTATATTAGTTTGGTTCTGCTTTGGGGCAGGGATTGGGGTTCGGGATGGAAACATCAGAAATATGGTGGTGGGAAGGTGTCATGGTGGTGGGACTGGTATTTGAATATTAAATGTAATCAAATATTGTGAACTACTTTATATATTTTTTAAAAAATTAAAGAAAAGAAATTATAGATAAGAATTTCCCAGAGTTGAGAGTTTAGTCACTGAGATCCAAGAATCACTAAGAATCCCTACTGAAAATAGACCTAAACAGAAAAGCTCCAAAATATAATCAGAATGACAAAAGTCAAAGACAGAGAAATAATGTTGAAAGCAACAAGATCCTAAAAGGAGTTTATATACAAAGGAAAGCACCTAAGATTCACAACAGATCAATCAAATGAGGAGCCAGAAGAGAATGGTGGGATATAGTAAAAACCAAACAAAACTCAAGGAAACACCTCATCAAGAATATTCTATTTAGCTATATTATTATGCAGATTTGAAGGACAGATACAGAGCTTCATGAATAGGCAATGATTTTGGAAATTCATAGCCTTGAAACCAGTTTTGCAAGAAACTTTAAAGGAGTTTCTTTAAAAGACAAGACAAACTTCTCAGCACTTTGCCATTGGGCATGGCATTCAACTCATGGTGCTTATAATTGCCATCTAATAGATTAAGAAAAATCTGTTTACTCTTAGCTTGCTAAGGGATTTTATACTTTTTGAATAATATATTAATGTTTTGCCATAAGGATTTTAATTTCAATTTTTTTACTTATTAATGCATCTTATTAAGCATTATCTATGATATTTTCTAACATCACTCCGCGATAGCACAGCGGGTAGGGTGTTTGCCTTGCACATGGCCGATCTGAGTTTGATTCCTCCGTCCCTCTCAGTGAGCCCAGCAAACTACCGAGAGCATCTCGCCTGCATGGCAGAACCTGGCAACTACCTGTGGCGTATTTGATATGCCAAAAACAGAAACAACAAGTCTCACAATAAAGACGTTACTTGTGCCCGCTAAGCAAATGGATGAACAACAGGACGACGGTGCTACAGTGCTATTTTCTAACATAAATGTAATACTTCCTTTGTAGAATAAAACATACTCTTAGAGGTCAATTCAGATTTTTGCCTTTTAACATTTCCTGAATTTTCCTCACTTACTAAATTGTGTGTGGTTTACTTTATTTCATGTAAATTTTATTTTAGTTTTTTGAATCACTGTGAATCACAAAGTTGCCAAGTTATTTATGATTCAGTTTCAGGCATATCATGTTCCAACACTAATCCCTCCACCAGTGTTCACGTTTCTCCACCAATGTTTCCTTCCTGCCCCAAGCCTTCCTCTATGGCAGGCACTTTTCCCTTTTTCCTCCCCCACACCCCTTTTAGGTGCTGGGGTTTACAATACTAATAGAGTATCATGCATATCACATCCTTTCAGCACCGTCTTTGTTCATAGTGGTCACATCCCTCTATCACTTTCACAATGGCCCCTTCCCTGACCTGTGCCCTCTCCCTCCACAGAGGCAAGTTTCCTCCTGAGAACCAATTTTCCTGTTCTTCATTTCTATTGCCTTTGGACATTAGTTATTCTCCAACTATGTTCCTGTAAATTTTACAATGTATTATTAACAGAATTATTCACACTACTATTTTTAAAATCTTACATCCCTGTGAAAATAATATATATACATTTTTGGGGAATTGATTTTTTGCTTTATTTTGGGAGGGTCACACCCATCGATGCACAGGGATCACTCCTGGCTCTGCACTCAGGAATTACCCCTGGCAGTGCTCAGGGGACCATATGGGATGCTGGGAATCGAACCGGGATTGGTCTCGTGCAAGGCAAATGCCCTACCCACTGTGCTATTGCTTCAGCCCCAGGGAATTGATTTTTTATCAACTTATTGATTTATAATATTGTGGAATTTCATGGATTTGTCTTTATCTATATATGTTTAGGTATTACCGTCTCCATGATAAATTTTTAAACATTTCCTTTCATATGTGGGATGTTAAAAAACATAGAAAGGGAACAAAAACATGGCCAAGTTCAATTTTGTCTATTGAACTTACGTGGGGGGGAGGTAGGAGGGGCCCTTGGGACACTGAGGGTGGGAAGTAGCCCTGCTGGTTTGGTGTCAGAATGAAATATATGCTTGAAAAGTATAATTAATAGTACATTGTAAATTATTGTATCACAATAAAAACATATTAAGAAGCTGAAAATATAATCTTGCATCTGAAGAAAATAGAACATTATTAAAAAATGTAAAAGTATGGAAAAAATGATAAGACCTAAAGGATAAATTTAAGATAGCCAGCATAAAAATGATGAGTACCAGAGGCAAAATGGTTGAGAATAAAACATCAAAGGAATACTTGAATGAAATTTCCCACAAGTGAAAAACGCAGGCTTCCTTAATGGAATTACCAGTGAAAATTCAATACAGTGAGTGAGAAAATATTCTACCCAAACCAAATTCATGAAATTTTAGGGTACCACAAGAAAATCAGAATTCCCGAACTCTTCCATAATTAAACATAACAACAGCTTAAAAATCAGTCTGACATAGCTTTTCTTCAGGGTCATGCTAGATATTAGGCAATGAAGAATTGACTTCAAATTCTGAGAGAAAACTATTGCTACCTAGAATTCTATTGACTGCCTAAGTGTTATTCAAGTGTGAAGGAGGAATAAAGACAGGGTTTATAAGCAGAAGCTTCCAGGCACCCATTCATCTGAAACTACTCAAGGATGTGCTCTTGCAAATTAAGGATGAGTGCCAAGAGTATAAGTGAAAATCATGTTTCCATCCAACACGGGAGAATGTCGCAGGAAATCCAGACTGGTCCAGGGAGCCAGCCCACCACCCACATCAGAGAAGAACAAAGACTCCAGGAGAGTAATCCAAGTGAGATCAAAGACAACTGTTTTACAGAAAGGTCCTCAGTTATAAAGGAGCATTCCAAAAGTAAACACTGATGGGCCTATTGGGGTAGCTCAAAGGCCACATATAGTAAGAAATAAAAGTTAATGTATAAAACCAGATGATCTGTAATTTCAGGAAAATGAAAACATTGTACAGGAAAATAAAGTCTTCTTGCCATCGCAAATGTTATTCATATAAGCACAATAATTTGCTGGTTGTTATATAAAGATGATGGGTGATGTTTTATATTGGTCAGTTCAAATTGAGCAGTAACAGGGGTTTTGGTGGAATTGCAATAACATTTTGACTCTTTAAACAGGAACTCAGTAGGTCTAAAACTTAATTTAGAAAAGACTTGTATAGCAACTGCGGTGCAGGTCACTGTCAAAAGAAACATTTCATAGACGTCATCGTAACTATTTCTAGGGAGCAGGCTTATGGACTAAGAAAGATTGGAAAAAGAAGAGGAATACTTTGTTCTAAATATTTTGGTGTGATATAATTTTGTGATAATTGCCTGATACCACACCAATACTCAAACCCTCTCTGTATTGTCAGATTGTCCCCACCCCACCTGCCAGTGATTTTAATCTTGGCTATGGTGATGGGTTCTAGAAAGGATTTGACCAGCTTCCTGCAGGTGCAGCCTGACAGTATCTGTCCTCCAGCCTGTGCCCCATACATGCTTCTTTATGCCCTTAGACTTCTCTGTGAAAACCAGGATGGAAATAACCATGGGAACCTGCTCACTGGTCATGTAACCCGTGGCAGGTCTTTGACACCAGGAGAGGAGGGAGAATGGTCCTGAGCAGATGGGTGCATCCTTCCCACTTTCCTCACCTGAGCGGGCAATGCTGAGCGCTTTCCATTCAGCCTTCTAGGTTTTCTCCCAGGATCAGGAAGCTAGTTACCTGCATGCATGACCAAATGGTAGTAGATCTTTGAGGTGGTTCTCTTTTCTCTCCCCCCAAATCTCCCACCACTTACTCTAGCCTCTGGATCAAACCCCCAATTTGCTTTGGTCTCAAATTTAAGACTACACTGACTAAATACATTTGCATAATGACAAAACAATGAAAACAATTGTTCTCTCCAAATTTTTTTTTCTGTATCGAGGTTTGCAAACAGTAATGCCGGGTTTCATGCATTAAATATTTCACACTCAGAGTGTCTTGCTTCCCTCCACCATTGTCCATGTGTCACTCACCTCCTCACTGCCCTCTCCCAGGGTCAGCTTCCTACTGAAGACCAGTTCTCTATTCGTGTTTCCTTCTTTTTGCCTTTTAAAGATTCAAATGAAAGACTATCAGATAACAAAGAAATGCAAGGTGTGAATGCAAAGCTTTGGGACCTGAGTATAAATGCTTTGAAAGGTAAAGTTGATAAAGCTTGTAAGGATCAAGTAAATAACAAGTTGAAAAATGCTCTAACTTTTCCTTTACCATGTGAATAAAGCAGCTGAGCTGATAAAATGTCTTGCAGGGACATAATGGTCATGATTTAATTCCACATATCAAAGGAAAATAAAGGCTTAAATATGATGACAGACAAGCAGGCAAGCATGACAGAGTAAGAAGCATTATCAGATACCTATCTATTTGTACACACACAGACACATATATACATATATTTGTACTATACATATTTGTATAATTTGTAATATATATATTCACGATGGTAGAAGGAGTTAGGTGATTTAGAAAACAAAGCAAACCAAAACAGTACACTTAGCTAAGCCCCATACTAAGAAGAAAAACAGATGAATCAGGAACAATAATAAAGTGAATAGAAAGCATTTGAAAAAGGCAAGATCTGGAAAGAAACATATCACTTAAGCCTCTAATCATCAACACACTAAGTTCCTTCAAAAAATAAACCCCCTGATTAAAAGAATAATTATCTGCAAGGATTTTTATAATAAGTTTATAATAAGGATCACTAAATAAATCACTGTCACTGTCATCCTGTTGCTCATTGATTTGTTCGAGAGGGCACCAGTAACGTCTCTCATTGAGAGACTTATTGTTACTATTTTTGGCATATCCAATATGCACGGGAAGCTTGCCAGGCTCTGCTGCGCGGGCTCCATACTTTCGGTAGCTTGCTGGGATCTCCAAGAGGGGCGGAGGAATCGAACTCAGGTCAGCCGCGTGAAAGGCGAAAGCCCAACCGCTGTGCTATTGTTCCAGCCCCACTAAATAAATAACAAAGCAAAATACTTAAACAAGACCAAGGAAAATGCAAACAACACACAAAAGAAAGATGATATTTTATGTAGGTGGGGAGAACCCCAAGTACTGCTCAGGGGGTCTTGGGGGCAACTCTTGGTGATACTCAGCTCACTGGGACAAACAGTTCAATCCTTGGGCTTCTGTTGTGGTACTGCTCAGGTCCTGTGGTGCTGCGAATCCCCAGGGCCATCCTCATGATGCTTGGTGGCCTCCAGGGACACGGCCAGCAGTGCCGGGGGACATGTGGTGCCTGGGTCTCAGTGTGTCCCAGGCATGCGCCTGTGATTGCTGCACTATCTCTCCAGACCTGCAAGATGATATTTTCATACAAAGCTCAAATCAAGGCCAGAACCATTAAATGACAAATCATATGCCTTTTAACATAAAATATACAAATTGTTAAGGAAAACAAAGTATTCACAAACCGTTATATGTATGTTGAAAAGCAACAACAGAATGCAGAGTAAAATGACCTAGAAAGAAAAGCAGCATGATAAAATCACAACAGTGGAAGGATTTATTACCTCTTTCTTATTGGGCACATATAAATGAGCAACGTAGAAAATATTTAAACATACCTTAACCCCCCCCAAAAAAAACTGAATAGCTCTATACCAACATAAACAGAATGCCAGAAAACATGTTTAAATCTCAAAGTGTTACCCTTTGCAATGGGCAAAGACTCACCTTATTGATGCTATTGCTCTTGTATGTGTCAGGGACAGGGCAGATGGTCCTTCATTGATTCCAGCTTGATGCCTGGGTCAGTGGCCAGAGCCAGTTCATGCTTGGGGCACATAAATAAACTCAATATGAAGTGAGCCCAAAGAAACCAAATCAGTTCTCTTCAGTAAGAGGCTTCATAGAACCTATAATCGCACCCCTCCATCTCTCTCTCTCTCTCTCTCTCTCTCTCTCTCTCTCTCTCTCTCTCTCTCTCTCTCACACACACACACACACACACACACACACACACACACACACACACACACACCTGCAGACTGAAGCTGCCTGTGTCCTTTGGCCCTCTGGAGGGCTGTATGTGAATAGATGAAGTCTTGGGGGTAGTGATAAGTAAGTGGAGAATGGTAATAAGGTGTCTACCAGGTTTTATTGTCCTTTCTGATCCTTTTCTCACCACATCTCCTGCCCCCCCACCCGCACTGGGGCCCCTTCGGAGGGGGGCTGGTTGAGATTCCCTCCCCACCCCAAGCAGAGCCCTGGAAGCTGAAAATCCCTAGAAGGGCTTGCTCAAGGCCACTCTCCACACACTCAGACGAGCTCACACATAAAGGAACCATCAGAGGAACCCAAGTATGTGGTACTTGGCCTCCTCCACCCAGATTCCCAGTTTTCCAGTAGCTTGGCAGCCACACCCACAAACTGCCCCCCTGTGCATGTAATCTCATCAACGGCCAAGATCCAGAGACTAAAACAAAGCTCCTGAAAGACAGCGATGCAGAATCTCACACAGCAGAGCCTGGTAAGCCACCCGTGGTGTATTCAATATGCCAAAACTAGTAACAATAATGGGCTTCATTCCCCGACCCTGAACGCGACAGGGATGAACGGAGACATTACTGGCGCCCACTTGAGCAAATCAATGAGCAATGGAATGACAGTGATACAGTGATTCTCACTACAGCCTGGTGTGGAAGAATCTGCAACTACTTTGTGAAGAAGAGACAGATTTTTTTTTGGAGGTGGGGGGGTCTGGGATGATCCCTGTCTCTTCCTGGCAAGCAAAGGAGGAGATACCTCAACAGGTAAAAGCACTGAATTTGCATGTGTGAGGCATAGTTTCCAGTTTCTACATCACACGATCTCCTGAGCACAGCCAGGATCAACCCCCAAGCTCAAAGCTGATAGCAGCAGCATCTTCCCAGCCGGCACTGCCATCTGTGGCCCAAGCCTGCACCCTGCCCCTAAATGTGGAGGGACTACCTTACATCATCACCTTTAGGGCTTCCTTCTCATCTCTGGGTGCCTTTCGTCCCTCTCGATGGAAAATGCGGAGTGTCACACTGACCCACTTCCCAGCAGAGCTGTGAGTTGTAAGAACTAATTACAAGGGCTAATAAAATATTTACAAAGCTTACAGCACACTTTGGAAGTGCAAGGACTGACTTCATAAAAACAGTCATGGTGCTGCAGCTACACTGCACGGGCCCTGTGCCACTCTGGAGAAGAGTAAACAACTTGCCAGCGTAATTTCAAGCTCTATTAGACGCTTGCAGCAAATATTGCTGTTATCCAAGAAGAGAGAAAATCTGCCACCCAGGAAATCTTGACTGAAGGCCACAGCCCAGCCATGCAGAGCGTGGAGTTTGATTAAAATGAGCAATGACCTTTTCTGGGAATGCGAGTACCTCCAGTTTTTTTTCCCCTTCTTTCCTTTCCTTTTTTTTTTTTTTTGGAATTCCAGATGGTAGAAGAGAGTAGGCTTTATACAACCTTGGATTCAAGCCCCAGAGCCTCACATGCTTCATAAAGAAACCCCTTTTCCAGGAGTCATGAAGGTGGCTTCAGGCTAGCCAGGCCCAAGGACAGGACAGATTTTGACATACTGTCAGGCCCAAAGACAAGAAAGTACTTGGTGAAGAGTGTAGGGCAATTTTGGAATCGTTAAAAAGGCCAAAGAGCAAGAAGTCTGAATCATTTAAGGCACAAAGAGAAGGTCAGTGTATCAGAAAACTCCGGACAGGAAGACAGAACTACCCCTGCAGCAGGTGCAGCGGACTGTGGATGAGAGAAGAGCTGAAAGCCTACCGGGGGGTGAGCCAGGGAGGGTGAGAGCTGCTGGGTTCAGGAGGAACAGAGGTGGAGGCGGTGTCACCAGAGCTCAGACGCGAACTGGACCCACATGGAAGATGCAGTTGTTGCTAGAAGCAAGCCTCAAAGCTGGCAAAGGAGGGGAGGATCCGGCCTCTCTGCCTCGCCTGCCCTCCAATCTCCTCCACGGCTCCCCTGGGTGGGATCGTGCATTCCATTCCAGACCACCACAGTAACCTGCTTCTCACAATAAAGCTAGTCTGGTTTCCCTGTGCATATAAAAGTTATGTTGCCACTCTAGTGGAGTCTATAAGGTGTGTTATATCCAAGAAAACAATACACGAATCTCAACTAAAACTGACAGATACTCCATGTGAGCACGTGCTGTTTGGAAATAGGCACCGGCAGACTTGCTCGAAACTCAGCACAAACCTTGGCTTTGTGAAAAGGGCAGCATCTGTGAAGTGCAATAAAAGGGGGCGATAATAAAACCGATGCAATAAAACAGGAGTATGTTTGTATGGGTCTTCCACTGGCCAGACCGAAGCAGAAGCCTGTAGACAAGGAAATCTGGTTCAGGGAGTTTGTTCAGTGGGTTCCTGTGACACAGAGCAGAGCGGGGGAAGGACTCTGAGGGTCAAGGGTCAGATGTCAGTACAGAGCAGGGCAGGGGAGGGTGGGGCTGAGCAAGGCAGGCTAACTCAGAAAAGCCACTAGACTCTCTTTGAAGAACAATGGGAAACAAAGGCTTCTTCGCTTTTAGGGACTTTCTCCTTCCCACAAGCCACAGATAGCTCATCAGGAACAACCTAATTGTCATCTTGTCATCCTCTTGCTGCACCCATCCCACTCCACTAGAATAAGCTAAGGAACATGTTTCTCATCATTCCCAGGGAAGGCCCAATGCTCCCCAGTTTGATCTTAAGCATCAAGGAGTGACCCCTTAGCAGAAAACCAGGTGTAAGCCTGAGCACTGTGTGATCTGGCCCTAAACCAAAACAGAAAAAAAAAAAAACAACTCAATGCTGAAAGCCTTGAGGAACCTGTGAAGGCCCCCTCTTGGAAACTGAGATCCAGTCTCTTACTACTTCAAAGACCCTGAGCCAGGGGCAACCTGATCCTAATTGGTTAGCTAAACAATAATACCATGTGGTATGTAATTCCTGTTATAGAAAGTCACCTTCTCTGCCACCACAAATTACTCAGCCTGACAATAGGGTCAGTGAGTGGGGTAATGTGTTAAAAAAACATTAGAGCAGGTGAATTAATCGAGTGACCCCAGAAAACAACCTAGAAAGTTCCAAACAAGCTCTCCTTTGGTTTCTTTCCCAAGAATGGTGTTTAAAGTTGTAGGCTGTCTTATGAATCAAGTAAGGAGAGTCGAGTTCATGGGGTGTTAATTTAATGGCTCATTTGGGCTGGGACTAATTTTGTTCTTGTGAACAGGGTGATGACTTTAGAAACTCCAAACCTGGAAGTGCAAAGTAATTCATTCCCATTCACTCTGTGTCAATAGAACCAAGTGACTGGGAACTGAGCCTTTCTTTGGGAGGGTAGGAAGCTGGGGTTCTCTAAGCTCTAGAGTTTTCGAGATCATTTGTGTCAGGTATCTGATCTGTCAGAGACAGAGCTAGAGGCTAGAATCCAGGACTCTGGGCCAGGGGCAGGGCCTGTAATGAGAGAACGACTTAGTTACTAGCACTCCCCTCTCCCTCCTTTTTCTATTTAGAGTTTGTTTTTCTTCTCAAATTCTTTGACAATAATATTTATTCCTGCCTCTCCGGAACAGGACACTTCTTGTTTCTGGAGCTCCAAAAGTTTTAAGATCTGATCCTTAACCAGGAGAAACCCACTGGACCCCAGCATTTTATTGGAGGCTACAATGAGGAACTGTATTTCCAGGGGCCTGTAGTGCCCAGCACACAGCTTGAGCTGAAGCCCTGCAAACTTCCTTTCCTGGGGATGGTGTTTATCAGCCACTGTGCTGGAGTGTTTCCATGCGCCCTTGGCAGAGCCAGCAGGCTGACCCCAAATACCTGGATCCGGATTTCCTGCTTTCTGTTTGGTGCGGCTTTGGGAGGCCCAGGAGGAGTATACCGAGGAAGTGCTGGGCCTCTTTTCCAAAGGTCTGCACTCTTGTGCAAATCCTCACAGGCCATCTTGCGTCCCGGAATGGTTCCCAAGGTTACTAACCCAGACTGCATGTCACCATTCCCTTTTCACTCCTGGACCCAGTCCACATTCTCAAAACTCTTCCTTTCAGAGGTACAGAAAGTAGCTCAATGGTAGAGCACTTGGCTTGCATTGCATGAGGTCCTGAGTTCAATTTCCAGTACTCTATGTTCCCATGACCACCACATGGGATGGCCTCGGAGATCGAACACCAAACACCGCTAAGCCTGATGCTGTTGCTGCACATCCCTGGCCTCACATTGAGCCATTCAGCTTGGTTAACCTAGTATCTCTGGGAGGGGGTCCAGGGCTCCCTAATTGATACTTGGTATCACCCAAGCCCTGTCATCCTTGCTAGGTCAGGAGCATAGCACATGTCTTACATATGTGTGACCCTGGGGTTTGACCCCTGAAATCACCAAACAGGAGAAAAGAAGTTTCCTTTCCTATATGCTCTTCAGTTACGTTGCCTGAGTACTCCTTTATTATCTTTTTCTAGACTCTGTTTAATCTAATAACATTTTGAACTAGATTTCACAGCAGAAAAATGAATTCAAAACTCTTTAGGTCTTTTGTAGAGTTCTTCAGGCCTCTCCCCAGCTGTGGTCTGCATTCCTGTGTCTTTACTCTCTCCTTTTAAATTCCGCCATGGACAGGTTAGAGGAGAGGAAGTTGGAGAAATCTGGACTAAGGAGAGTGGTCAGACATTTGAGTTTTGGTCTAGGCATAGGGATTCTCTGGACTATGGCCAACTGAGGATATTCTACCACACACACTATCTCATGTACCAGTATTTTACATATTTCTCTTGTGGCCAGACAAGAGGTACCATACCCCAAATCATTTGCTATTAGTTTTTGAAACTGAATCTCAAACTCTAGCACCTAGAAATTTGTTGACATGTCTTGGGCACTTGATATATATTTGTGAATTAATGAATTCATTCTGGAATATTGCTTTGTGTTTGTGTTTGGCATATGGGACAGAGTTGGAGAAATCACGCTCCTTAAGTATGAAATGAGTCCCTGTGTGTCCTGGAAGAATCTGCAGAATGCTAACACCTGACCTTTGGTGAATACCGCAGAAGCACCCAATTAAGTCTCTGATTTTTAAATCAGCTTTTCTAAAAGAATCTACCATGCAGAGATGAAGTCATGAAATTCGCTTATAAGTGGATGGTCATAGAGAGTATCATGCTAAGTGAAATGAGTCAGAAAGAGGGACAGACATGGAATGACTGCACTCATTTGTGAAATATAAAATATCATAATATGAGACTAACACCCAAGGACAATAGAGACAAGGTCCAGGAAGATTGCTCCATGGTTGGAAGCCTGCCTTATGAGCTGGGGGAGAAGGCAGCTGGGATAGAGAAGGGATCACTAAGTCAATGATGGTTGGAGGAATCGCTCAGAATGAGGGATGTGTGCTGAAAGTAGATAAAGGACCAAATATGATGCCTCTCATTATCTGTATTGCAAACTATAATACTTATGAGTAAAGAGAGAGAGTAAGAGGGAAATTGTCTGCCATAGAGGCAGGGGGAGGGGTGGGAAGGGGCGGGGTGATACTGGGGACACTGGTAGTGGAGAATGTGTACTGGTGGAGGGATAAGTGTTTGATCATTGTATGGCTGAAACTCAAACATGAAAGTTTTATAGCATAGCTCAAGGTGATTAAAAAAAAAAGGAATCTACCATGCACTTTTGAGATTGTCATTTTGTTGTAAGCCTCTCGTTCTAGCATCTGAATTCACTTAAAGAAAAAAGAATGAAGGAACTCTCAATCTTTGCAGCTCCCTAGACTCTGAAATACTGGGAGGGACTTCTTCAGAAGTTGCCCACGGGATGATGCATGCTGAAATGAGAGCTTTTCCCGGTAGCGCGTGTTTTTTAATGCTATTTGAATATGATGTAACTACTCAAGGAACAAGATTTGCTTTAGGCAAAAGATCTTTGGTTAAATTGGTCCCATAATGGCAAGTTAGCAACTTCTCCCAGTCAACCTGCTCTGCAGGATGCTCCTCTGCATGCTTTGAGTTCTAAGCTATGGAATTGCTAGTGGAAAAAGAAGCAAGTGTTGAGCCCTTGAGCAAAGAGTAAATGTAGTTGAACCCAGCTCGGTGACTTCGGGTTTTCAGATAAACACTTGCAGCTAAAAACAAGATCTTCATGATCACAATATTTGCGAAACAAAAAGGACTTTACTTTTGAGTATCCGAAAAGCTTATCCCAGTTTTCCTATTCTATCCAAACACCAGTGCTTGGAAAGAAATCTACTGTGTTTCAGCAGCAACTGTGGTCAGCCTTAAGAAAGCAAAACACTATCCTTGGCCATTTTCTTCAATTTGCTAGAATTGGTCCAAGGGAACTTCTGGGAAGGTTGGCAAGATTTTATCAGGCAAGTTTAAGTGAAGTTAGGCTCATTTTGTGAGAGTGGTTGGTTGCAATGTTCTAGACCTTTTTTTTTTAAAGGATGTTGTATTAGGGTTTTCAAATAGAAAAAAAAACAGAATCATTAAAATACAAGAGAAAAGGGAGGGTTGGAAAGAGGGAAAGAGGAGAGATTTAATTTAAGAAATTATCTTGTTAGGGGGCTAGTGAGTTTAAAAGCTGCAGCACAGGCTGGCAGACTGGGCAGTTAGGCAATGAATTGAGTTTGCAGTCTTGAATCCAAAGGTTGATAAATGGGCAGAATTTCTATGTTATGCAGTCTTAAGGGGAACTTACTCTTTCACTAGGGAACTCTTTTGATTCACTGAATGAGACCCACCCACATTATGGAGAGTAATCAGCCTTACTCAAAGTCTACTGACTTAAATGTTAATCTTTACTCTAAGTCACCTGACAGAGTTAATTATGTCTAAAAATTCCTGCATGGAAATGTCTAGATGTATTTTTGAGCAAGGAACAGGACAGTATAGCTGATCCAAGCTGACACAAAACAGTAACGATTCTAGATGTTGATAGAAACTATCTGAAAGCCACCATTTCAAAGACAAACAGTAGAAGGAAATACATATGAGAGAAAATCAGAGAATATGTATTTCATCATAATCTGAGTCTTACAGATCTATCTTATTTTCTCTTAATCAGAGTGCTCACTGGTGCCATTAATTAAATGAGTTTTCTTCTGTGCTATGATTTGCTATTCCACTTTGAAGCACTAGAGTTCCCTTCTTCATTTTATTTTGATCCTTCTCTTACCCTCCCAGGAAGAAACAGGGTACCCATTGTTCTGTATTCTCAAAAGGTGTGTCACTGTGGGCAAAAATATCAAGAATGTCAGTGTTCTACCTTCTCTCCCACTGTGATAGAAAAATGACACATTTTCTTTCCTGGGTTATCTTTCAGTTATCTACATAAAACCAAAATATGCAAAATTATTTAGGTTCGCCAGCTGTATTCATCTAGTATCTTAAAATTTAATTTTAATAAGGTGGTGAGGCACTAAATAACATTGTACCATGTAAGCCATCATGTGTAAATCTAGGTTTAAAATCATTGTGCATAAATCTAGGTCTCTTTTATTTAATTAACTTTTGGTAATTTTTGATTAATTTTTTTGTAACTATCAATGCAATTTTATAAAATTTAATTTATACCATTATTTAACAGATTCACTTTAACTTTTCAATAAAAAGAGACTGATTTGATAATGCTAACAAGGTAGATAGTATCTATAATTAATTTGAATAGATTATTAGATTTTTATAAAAAATGTTGTAGCATGACATTAAAAATTTGAAGTATCTGATTGTTATTGTCAACACCATCATTTTTAAATGACTAAATTCTCTGCATATTCTTACAGTGTATATTTATATGTAAATAGATAACCTGAGTTCAAATAAAAAATTTAAACTTTTTGTTGATCACTAATCTACAAAGTCATGGTAGTTATTATTTATGAAACAATAACAATGCATTCTAAAACCATATATTTTTGCTGCTGTTAAATGAAATGTATATTAAAGCAGTATAACTACAGAAAAATGCACAAATCCTATGTTTAATTCAGTGCATGTTGGTGCTCATTTTAATATTTAATTTTTAATGATTTCTGGATTGCAAATTATTCTTGTGTCTCTAAAGCAACAGTATAGACTATATTTTGATTATTCAAAAATGCAGAGCAATATTTCTCATAACTGTTTTTATTATCTGTTTCCTGAACATCTTGAAGATTAGTGGCTAGGAGTGTGAAAATTCTAACTGCACAAGCATTCATTCATGCTTGAGTGTGGTCACTGGGAACAAGGCTGACCAACTCATCACAGTTTCCCCAGGACTTTACTTAGGTAGGCATTAAAAGTACACTCCTTGGGAAGTTCCTCAGTCCTGGATAAACGAGGAAAACTGGTCACTAGCAGGTGACCTAGTCTTACAGCTGTGTTTCCACAGTGAAGTCTCTTCCCATCTCTTCTGCTCCATCCATCTCTTTTATCCTTAAAAGTAGTGGCCTTGGGAGTAAAGATGTACACAAAGAAACCAAGGAAGCTTGCAAGCAGAGATTTCCAAAGTGTAATCTCTGTATAAATATAAAATGATCTTCCTTATGCCCTTTAATATTGCTTGTATACCACAGGTCTTTCTCCATTTTTATTTTTGGTAAATTTTTTTTGGGGGGTAGGTGGGTGTTGGGTGCTCAGGCCTTACTTCTAGCTGTGCACTCAGGGATCATTCCTGGTGTGCTCGAGGGACCATATAGAGTGCTGGGGATGGAACTGGGTTGGCCATGTGCAAGGCAAGGACCCTATCTGCTATACTATCTCTCTAGTCCTAATTTTGGTAACATTTTAAGAGCCTCGGTCAACAACATTTTCGCACAGACATTTAGGAAATCCTAATAGAGTATTGGATTTGCTCAACCTTAGTGCTAGGTCCTCAGTGACTAAGCCTCTAATTGCTCTTATGAAGAGACAGAGTGTAAAGAGAGGTTCTGTCACAAATTGCATTTCATGAGACATGAAAGATATGGACAAGAAAGTTTGGGTGGGTGAAGTGGGTGGGAATGCAGAAGTTTTCATTTTTTACTGAGGTATATTTAAATAAAGAGAAAGGAAAAGAGGAAACTCACTCCTCTGCACCTTTCCACGCAAAAAGAAATAAGACATCAATGAGAAGCAGGGAGAAGGCTGAGACCCGAGACTGCTGCTTTTGCTGGATCTGCCCTTCCCTTTTAAGACTGTTTCACTACAGCTCTAGTTTACCTTGTGCTTTGGGAGTAGGTGTGGTAGTATGAATGCTGCCAATATCACCTTCTAGCTGTTTAGGTTATGGCAAAAAGCTAAGGGACCATGAACTCTTCAGATTCCATACCTTAAAGAGCTGTTGTGAAGATGATAGTAGATAATGTATATAAACATCTTGGCCTAGTAAGAATGTATAATAAAGGCTAAACAAAGATAAGATTCTCTGCCTCCCAACCTTAATTAATTGAATGTTATCATTCGGAGAAAAAGTGAATCATTTGTCCATGCATCAATTCATTCAAAAAATGTGTGTGTGGCTAAATGAGACCCTACCTATAACCCAAGCATAACTGAGGTGGAAAAAAAAAGTAGGTTTATGTTCTCAGAGAATCTAGTGAGGAAAACAGATATTGCCAAATTTCTGTGTGAAGAAATGCTGACTTATAAGAGTGTTAGGAAGAAAAAAACATATTCTATGAGAAGTAACATAAGTGGCAGGTAGTTTTGGGTAAAAACTAAAGTTAGGAAAGCCTTTCTGAAGCATATTTTATATATTTTAACTTAGATATAACTAGAGGGCTGGAGTGATAGCACAGTGGTTGGGCTTTCACCTTTCACTCGGCCAACCTGTGTTCGATTCTTCTGCCCCTCTCGGAGAGACCGGCAAGCTACTGAGAGTATGGAGCCCGCACGGCAGAGCCTGGCAAGCTACCCATGCATATTGGATATGCCAAAAACAGTAACAATAAGTCTCTCAATGAGAGACGTTACTGGTGCCTGCTCGAACAAATCGATGAGCAACGGGATGACAGATATAACTGGTATAAAATATTGTACAGTACACTGATTTCATACTTGTACAACTTGAAAAATGATGACCACAATAAGTCTGATTAGAATCTCTCAATTCCTGTACAACGTTTTTTAATGTGTTACATATTTAAGGTCTGACCTCTGTGTTTGAAGAAGATATATTTCAATTTCAACTGAATACGAAAAGTTCCTAGATAGCACAACAAAACCAGAGGGTGTGGGACAAGGATAAAAGAGTTCTATGGAGTAGCTCTGAAGACCGGAGGCAAGTGTACCCAAGAAATGAAGAGGAGTCATAGCCTGTTCTGAGGGAGTGAGAAACTGAGACTCAGAAAGGAAGGCTGATCACTGAGTGTAAATGGTATTTTATGGCCTCCAGTTAAGTAGAAAGAGCTGACTAGGCTATTTGTGATTCCCTATGCCAAGTGTTAGAGGTGACCAGCTCTCCGTCAAAAGCATGCTGCCTCTTGTAGAATGTAGGACTTTTCCTACACTCTGGGAAGTGTCAGAAAGTCACTCTGGACTTTTCCTACTTCCTGGGAAGCATCTGACAAGTCACAATGTCTATGCATTCCCAGCTCTACTGCATTTGGTTGTGGCCCTATAACTACTTTGTATCCAAAAAATCAAAATGATACATATAACTTCTAGACCAAGACTTGGAAGAGTTGAGCTACCATTTTTATCTTCTTTCTCTCCTATTCTTCCAGCTGGAATCAGATAGATATTTATGAGGCCCTCAAAAATAATGGAATTATAAGAGAAAAGAAACTTTGGTATCTAAACCACAGAGAGTAGCTAGATTCTGATTAGGCTCACTCTCTAATTTGTTTTTGTGAAAAGTAAACCTCTATGGATTTTTACCATTATATACATTCTTCTTTAAATGCATAAATAGCATTACTTTAACTTATATATTATTCTAGGTTTTGATTTTATTCTTAAAATTTTAACTTCTTGTTATCTCTAAGTTTAGTAGGAAATTACAGAAGAATTTGAAGTTAGGAAATGACAGGACCTTATTTTTGCTATCAGTAAGTCCTTTGGCTGAACAATTGCAAGAGAGGTTAGGAAGCCTAGGATTGTTTACTATACCATCAAGAGATGATGATGGCTAAATATAGTAGTTGTCAATATAGAGAGTAATTTTGATGTGAAGGAAGGTCACAAGGATCCAATGATGTTGGGTGAGAAAGATGTTATAGCTAATTATTGTGTTTTGAATGGAGTATCAGGGTACCAGAGTGGTGAGCTATGGCCAGGGAATGGGGCACTGAGGGAAGAATGTGACTCCATCATCTCTTGCTTTTGTTATGTCTTCCATGTGCAGCTAATCTGCAGGAATCCAGTAATCTCATTTCCACATGGTCTGTTTAGCATGGAGCATCTTCCCATGCTGAATCACTAGTCCACCATACCATTCTATCATTTGTGCATCTGTTCACTCAACCACTCAGTTAGGGCATGAGAGATTCAGCACACTTCTCTACACTTGAGGAACTCTCCCTATTGAATTTTTTGCATGAATCCATTACATTTGAGTCAGTAGTTCGAACTAGGAGGGCAGAGGAATTAATAATTAATGAAAATATTGATTCTGATAAAGAAGGGATTTTATGAGGGGCAAGGTTGAGCAGGTCTAGGGCAGAAAAACATTGTTTCCTGAAAAGAGTTTCCAATCACATCACTTTGAGATGCTTCAAACATGGGGAGGAGACAAGCATTAGAAATGCCTCAGATTATCCAAACTGTCTCCAATAGAAGAATATTTGTTTCCAGTCCCATCCACACATCCCCGCATGCTACCACTATTGGAAGTGATCTTTATAAATGAGTTCAGAAACAAATGGTTGGAGAAGGAGAAGCTGCAGCCTCAGAGAGGTACAGTGACACTTCACTAAGATAAGTGCTTAGACTGTCTGGCTGTCTTCACAGGATGAGGTCCCAAAGGCTCTACTCTTGGGTAGGTTTCCAAAAATGTATGAAGTCAAAGAGCTGAGAGCTGGCTTCTGACTGGAGCTCAGGAAGAAAGGTGTGGTGTTGTAAATTAGGACATGCTGAGAAGATCTGTAAGAGGGATAGTAGCAGACATAGGTGTGTGGGAAAGATAACCTGGTTCACGGACCTTAGACTGTGAGTGATATGGATCACTGGGGGGGGCCTATGTAGATATACTCAGAAGCCCTGTCACTTCATCAGAGCCAAGAGAAATTAGAAAGAGCCATCATGTGTGCATGTATGTATGTACATGTACACATACATAAAAGCATCTGCGCTAGCTTTATGTACTCACATGCTCGGTGTAAACTGTGCTGGGGTGGGGTACAGGACAGGTAGAATGGAGAGAAAGAAATATTAGGAACAGACTTACCTGGAAGCCATTAGACCGAGTCTGGAAAAGCACTTTATTTCTGCCCACATTGACTCTCTACACCACTCAATGTTTGTGTCTTATTCCCAAGAATCATCACAGGCAATTCTGCTTTCACTGTTTTTACCAAAGGGGCAGACTGAAGACTTGGGATTGCTTCCAGTTATTCCTAAGTAAGAAAGATAGAATCTCATAAGTCTTTGCTGGAAAGAGTTGCATGTGTTAATATCAAACACTTAAGATTCTCCCTGTGAAAAGCAATACAAACAATGCAAAGCATGTTTAATACAAACATGCTTTAATGCTTCTACCTTCTAAAAAACTTTTCATGAATATATGCTTAGAAATAAGCAAAGTTCTGCTTACATATTCAGTGCCTTGACTTTCAGGGTGGTAAAGGTGGTCTTCATTTCAGCAATGAAATGGATTCCCTCATATGAATAGCAATATGCCCATGAAGTGCCAAGTGCTTTAACCCTTGGAATTCTCTAACAATTCCATGGTACTTTCATCATCCACATCTGACAGAGGAAGCCACTGAACCGCAGTGAAGTCACATAATTTTCCCAAGCTCACCCAAGTATGAGATACCCCTGGGAAGGCTTGAATTCAGATGATTGCAGACTTCTCTCTTCCTTCCATGGGTCAGGGAGGTCTCTGCTCTGTCTGGGAACCAGGCTGTCTCCTGTACTCAATAGATACTGCAAAAGCATTATCTGTTTCTTATTGTTCTTCCTTTCCCTGACTAAGAACAAAGAACCTGGCACAAGAACGAGGCCCACCCAGGCCTCTGTTCCATGTTTGATGTTGGGATTGGGAGGGCCTAGGTGAAAAGATCTATTCTGCTGCCACCTTTGTCTGGCCTTCTGCACATATATTGCAACCTCACCCACTCCTTTTCACCCCAGGACACTTTCCTTCCATAATTTAATCCCTTCTACACAAGCTTCCCTAGAAGACAAAGTCCTGGTGTCTGACTATAGGCATCTGTCAATTCTGTGCAGGGCCAACAGGAAATGTGCCCACAGTACTGAGCTGTAAACAATTCTGAGTCTCAGCCACTCCTAATCTGGGCTGGGCACCAGAACAGGCTGTGGTCACCTGTTAACTCCATAACAAAATTCCCTCCAGCTTCAACGATGATTTATCAAGTGAGTCCACTGCCAGTTCCTTTTATTTCAGGGCTTAATAGGTAGAATCTACTGGCATGTCAGAAGGTTTCCTTAAAACAACCAATTCAGATGCATAGGCTTTCCTGAATGGGGAAGAAGCATTCTACATTGCTTGGGTTTTCTCTAGAATATTGCTCTGAGGCCTATTCAGAATGTGGGAAATAGATATGTTTTGCCAGTTTCACTAGTAAACTTAGAAAAGAGAGAGGGTAAGTGGTAAAGTCATTCTTTTAAAAGACACAGTAATTTTACAAGAGGACTCTTTTGAGGTGTGCACAGAGATCAGATTGAATTTCAGTGTTTATGCGGCATGCCCAAGGTCACAGTGGATGACAGAACTTGAATTTGAGCCCACATCTCTGTCGCCCCAAAGTTCAAGGATTCCACTACATAGCCTTTACCTACCTAACAGCAAATAATTTTCTTGCTTGCTGCAATAGCTGTCACTAACCTTTAAGAACACCACAGTGTATAAGGAAAATTCTATTTGGAAAACTTTAATCTGTTCCAAGGCCCATATGGAAAATAGTGTGGTAGAATCCTGTATTTTTGAAATATTGTATCTTTTGAAGAGTTCTTCTGATCTATTTTAACAGAAACAAACCATACCAAGTAAAGGTGAAGAAAGGGAAATGTTACAGCATTTCCCTTGGTTGTTTCATGACTTTTCTTTCTGAGCAAAGCTAAAAGCCACATAGTCAAACAAGGAGACAAAGTTAACTATTAACTTAGGAGTGAAAAGTCAATGGTAAGCACATTCTTTGTACTCCCCTGCCCACACTCCAGCAAATATTAACACATATGAGCAAGGACACGTTCCTGTAACTACACAAGTGTGTTGCATACACCTGGAAAATTCAGCTATGAAGGTATTGTCTAATGTGAGGCTGTTACCTAGGCTACCAGGCCAATTGGGACTGGGACCCTGGGGACAGCAGCACCTGGCTTTCCTAGCCCATGTGATGGTTGGATAGTTGAGTCCTGGTTGAGTGCAATTGCAGTATGCTGCATGACTCATTTTATTTATAAAACAGTGATGAGTTCATCATTTTCTTAAATCCAACATTATTTCTTAAATAAAAAAACAAACTCTTACACCTCCACTCTGGATTTTTGGTTTTGGAGAGTATAGTCTGGGGAAGGGTGGGAGATGACCCCCATGTCATTGTTCTTTCTAGGCTTTGGTTTAAACGTGATCTTTCTAGAAGCAACATAATGTGGTATAAATTAGTATCAGAATTCAATCCACAACATATTTTTGCCACTGGAAAATTGGGTGATAGGGTAAGTTGCTTTCTCTCCTGTGTCTCAACTTTTCCAGTGATGAAATAATGATATGCAATTATTCTTATTTTCAGTAGGCTGAATACTGTTCTACCCACCCATCCCCAAATTCAAGTCTGTGAATAGTTTCAGAATATAACCTTGTTTGGAGATACAATCATTGCAGATGCAATTCATTAACAACCAACATGAGATTAGATTGGGCTAAGATGGATCCCAAATCCAATTACTGGTAACTTGTAAGAAGAAGAGAGGACTTAATGATGGACAGAAGAGGGAAGCAGAGATTAGCCAGGAAAAGCCAGAAACCACCAGAGACTGAGAGAATCACATGTGATTCCCTATATCCACTGGTGGGAACCTAGTCCTGCTGGTGCCTTCAGTTTAGACTTCTGATAGAGAATAAAATTATACTGTTTTAAACCTCCAATTTCATGATAATTTGCTATGGAACCCCATAGAAAACTAAAACAGTGTGCCAAGGTCTCAATGGGATGCTTATCATGGAGAAATAATGGATAAAGCACTGTTAATTATTATTCATACCATAACATTCAATTAGTAATTAGGATAGTCTATGGTAAATAGCAGAAGTGTTACAATACCAAAGTCTAAATAACCCAGGTTAGAATCTCGGGTGGGTTCATGGAGAAACTGGTGCTTTTGAATGTTTGTTTCTTCTTTTGTTTTAGTTTACACTTGCTATGTTCAGGGTTTATTAGGGTTTATTCCAGGCTCTGCATGCAGGGATCACTCCTGGCAGGCATGGGGAACAAATGGGATGTTGAAGATCGAACCTAGGTCAGCTGCATACAAGGCAAACATCCTACTCACTGTTCTATTTCTCTGGTCCCAAATATGTTGCTTTTCTATTCTCTTCCCACCCGATTGTTTACTTCTATCACTACAGACAAAATCCTTTTTCTTTTTTTTAGTTATAAAAATAAATTTGAGTATGTAAGAGTTCTTTTCAAATATTAAAAACTATATGCTATTTTCTCAGTATCTGTATTGCAAACCATAATGTGGAGAGAGAGAGTAAGAAGGAAAATTTCTGCCATAGAGGCAGGGGATGGGGTAGGATGGGGGCAGTGGGAGGATACTGGGGACATTGGTGGAGAAAAATGTACACTGGTGGAGGGATGGGTGTTAGATCATTGTATGACTACAACTCTATCGTGAAAGCTTTGTAACTATATCTCACTGTGATTCATTAAAAAATGTTTAATAAAATGTTACGCTATAAGCTACTTACAGAGATTAAGCTAACTCTGGGATTAATTACCAGAAAAATATTCTTTCTGGAAGAATGTACATAGCTTAAGGTATCACTGTCACTGTATCACTGTCATCCCGTTGTTGGTCAATTTACTTGAGCCGGCACCAATAAAGTCTCTATTACACTCAGCCCTGAGATTTTAGCAGCCTTTCCTTACTCATCTTTCCCAAAGATCGGAGGCTCTTTCAGGGTCAGGGGAATGATACCTATCGTTACTGTTTTTGGCATATCAAATACACCATGGATAGCTTGCCAGGCTCTGCCATGCGGGCAGGATACTCTCAGTAGCTTGCTGGGCTCTTCGAGAGATATCTATATATATGTTATGTATTTGGGATATGAATACACCATGGGGAGCTTGCCAGGCTCTCCCAAGCGGGCAATAGACTCTCGGTAGCTTGTCAGGTTCTCCAAGAGGGAGAAGAAGGCTATTAGATGTCGTGTGTCTGAATTGTGGCCTTGTGCTTCTGGAAGCTTGGTTTTATAGTCTCTGGATGTTGGCCATTGATGGGATTACACGGCTCCAGGGGGCAGTTTCTGGGTGTGACTGCCTAGCTACTGGAAAATGGGGGATCTGGGTGGAAGAGGTCCAGTCCCGATCTGAGCAACCTTGGAGATCTCAGCCCCGGGTCCCATACACCTGGGTTCCTCTGCCAGTTCGTTCATGCGTGAGGCTTGTCTGAACGTTTTCTTTTTCAATAAGCCGAGAAATGAAAACCAAGGTGACTTGAAAAGATCCCCAGGACCTGCTTCTATTCTGAGAGCAGCATCTAAATTGCAGAGTTCTCCGGCACTCAGCTTAAGGTAAATAAAGATAAACTCTACATGCTTAGTTCTCTTATAAAAGAAAGCAAATAGGGGCTGGAGTGATAGCACAGCGGGTAGGGCATTTGCCTTGCACGCAGCCAACCCGGGTTTGATTCCCAGCATCCCATATGGTCCCCCCAAACACCACCAGGAGTTAATTCCTGAGTGCAAAGTGAGGAGTAACCCCTGAGCATCGCCGGGTGTGACCCAAAAGCAAAATAATAATAATAATAATAATAAAAGAAAGCAGATATAACTACGGAAAATCAGGATGGAAATATCCTGATTTTTCCTCAGTATTTAGTAATGAGTTGGCTAAGTGAACTCATGTGGGCTACAAAACGAAGAATAGAAATATAAAAACATTAGTGTGTGAATAGAAAAAGTGGTTGGTGGAAACTGCACTAAATACCCCTAGTTGCCCCCATAATGTTTGCTGGTCTCCCTCCTTAGCCATTATTATAGGAGAACAATCTTGACAGGTTCCAAGATGTAGGGAGCCATTTTACAAGCCCGGCTCTTATCCTAGTCAAGTGGAGGCTTACTTGGGATTTCTGTAACAAGGTCACCACTGCTGACCTTACTGATCTTATCAGTTCGCCATTTCTCTCACTAGCCAACGCCCATGCCTGATCTGCATTTTACTATTGTTCCTATGGGGGTCCAAGCATGCATACCGCCCCCTCCCACCAAGAGGTATAAGTATTGTAACTGCTGTGAATAAACTCTCTCTCTCTCCTCCTCCTTCTGGCTCTGCGTCTGTTCATTCGGTTACGTCCCCTCCTTAGCCCCACGAAGGGTCCTCCCTGCGGGACAGGATGGGACCCCACACCAATTCACTCAAGTTGACAGTGTCTGGCCAATGTACTTCAGTCCTCTATTTTGACTTATCCATAGTAACACTCTCTCTTGCTCTCTCTCTCTCCCTCTCTCTCTCTCTCTCTTCTCCACTCTGTCTCTGTTGTCTCCCCACCCCCTTTGTCCTTGAGCTTTGAGTGCATGGTGATCCCTTAGAGACAACCCCAATTAATGAGAAGCTGATGGGTAAATGCCCGACTTCCATCTTTTGAATGGACATTTCTAGGAAATATATCTTATGACTCTTAAGAGATCCTTATAGCATTGAGTCCATTTTCACAAAGTGATGCTTCATTCTTTGATAATCCAAAGAATGGACACACAAACTTGAAGACAAGACAGCGCCCTCACCCCAAATAATTTTAAAAGATCTAAATTGCTTTTCTTTGTTTATCTAAGATTGAGGGTCAAATGAAATTTTCTATTTATCTGGAAACCCCACTTCATGGGGATGAATTGATGCTTTCCATAAATAGTTAGTGCCTTTGGCAACCATGAGTGAATCACCAGCAGACTCTATAGCCCCAGTCAGGCTTTCAGTTGAACTGCACACAAAGATACGTGACTGCCACTACTCAAAAAATCCTGCTTGAATCACTTGACAAAGTCATTCCCAAATTCTTGGTCCATAGAAAAGGAGAAACAAAATGATGGTTGTTGTTTGGGACCCTAACTTTTGGAATAGTTTCTTAGCATCATTAAATAACCAACACACTCCACAAAATTTTATGGAGCCTGTCCAAAGAAAGTCTCTATTGAGCCTAGTCCATTCAGGGTCCTATAATAGGAAAACATGGGCTACAAATAACAGAAATTTATTTCTTCACAGTTTTGGGGGCTGGAACATCTAAGATAAAAGTGCTAAAAAATCCTGTGCTAGATGGGGGCCTATTTCCTGGAAGGTGGGGTAAGGAAGCACTCTGGGGTCATTTTTTTAAGTAAGGAGCCTAATCTTACTCATGAGAACTCCACCCTCAGGACCTAATCCCCCCACCCCCAAAGGTCTCACTACTAAATATCATTTCACAGGGGATTAGCATGCATCATAAAAATGGGGAGGAGGAATATTCAGTTATCATGGCACCCCTCCGTAGTGCCAGTCCGCAAAGAGGACTAAGGCTGCATTTCTGACCTCAGTTTCTCAGAGTGGGGTAGGAAGACAAATGTGAAAGTATTTGGTTATAGTCCAAGATCACACAACTACATACAGCACAGTTGCCTTGTTCTGTTATCAGAGTTGTTTCCCCCCACCCCCCACCCCCCCCCGCCCAAAGACCTGGGTTTTGTAGTAAATTCTTAAGGAAATCCTAGTTGCTCGGGCATTTGGGAGAGGAATAGTGAGCCTAGAGGGACGGGCATTCTACATAGAGTAAATAGGAAACTACAATTTCAGCTCCATTGAAACACAGGACAAGTGAAAGTAGAAGGTTTGGAGATGAGGCTGAATACAAGGCATCAGGATATAACACAGAGTGAATCAGGGCTGGTGTGATAGAAAGCAGCTGTCCACATCATGGGTCCATATCATGGACCACTAAGTTGGTAATTTTTTCTGGGTTTGGGCAGTAGCCCTGGCGTGGAAAAGAGACAGAATAGGACTGACAGGCACCTGTGCAGGGTGTCTGGCAATAGCAGCTGTCCTGGTGAGTGTTTGTGGAGAGACCGATGGAGGCATGTGCATGGGCAGGACCGTCTCTGCATGATTTGTGTGACTGTGGCTGGTTACCTCTCCAATAAGAATTAGAGGTAGGTTTTTGCAGTCCGTCATTCATATGTTTACTATAAACTAAGAGTTCCAAATCATCGAAATCCTTGGCATTTGAAACCCATCTTCCATCCCTTAGGTGTAACCCGCAACACTAGCAAATGCATTTGGTGTTTTCTATGGGGACGTGGCTGGGACAGTTCACAGAGCTGCACAGCAGCAGCCACCTCAGTTATGAGTCATCTTCCTGCAGTCCAATTGTTGGGCAGAAAATCTCTGGATCCGACTAAACATCTCAGGTACTAGGTGGGAGGAAGGGACAAGGAGGGAGAACTGGGTTGAATTCTCAATGCTCATCACAGTAGCTGGAAATTGTGCCTGCTGAAGTTTGCTGCATTATATTATTTTAAAATGTATGTAAAAAAATGTATGTGACCTCTTGGTCTTCTTACACTACAAAACTGAGATTGTCTAGCACTGGGGGACATGATGGGGGTAGGAGATTGGAGGAAAGTGGCATAAAGACAATGGTGAAGAGTCTTGGGCACTTTGGTGGTGGTAAATGTGCAGTAACTGTACATCAAAGCATGAATATTTGTACCACTCTGTAAAAATTTATGTTACATGAATTTGTAACATAACATGGTTATGTTACCCAAATTACAACAAAAATTTTAGGTATACAAAACTACTATTAAATCCTGACTAAGACCTAGGTAGTAGGACTAAACCCATCACACATTCTGAAAGGATATAGCTGATCTTATTTTGGATTTTAACTGGAAGATATTTTCATCTATGCCACTTGAATTTGGTTTTTACATTAAAAGGCCTTTTCCTGAAAACAAGTTCTCTACCGAGGCTTCTTACTTAAGCATATCAGCTTTCGCTTCTTTTCTCATATAAAGTTCCAACAGAATTCAGTCCCAAAATAAATAAAAATGTTTAAAATGTTATAAATGTAATTGAAAAAATAGAGAATGAAAGGTGTGTGCATGAGAGAGAGAAAGCGAGCGAGCGAGCAAGAGAGAGAGAGAGATTTGGGGTAAAGCAGAACTCTACACTGAGGGTAGAAGGTAACAGGATCTTTGCTTTAGAGCTCTGGTCTGGTCATTGATTTTGCAAAGGCTATATATTATGTATATATATGTCCCGTCCCACAGGACCAAGTTATTCCAGGGTCTGAAGAGGCACTACCTGAAATAGCAAGGGCGAGAAAGAAGAGGGAGACCAAGCAAGGAACTGTTGTCAAGGTCTCATTTATTGAAGGAAAGTATACAGAATATATAGGCTGAGGGGCAAGGCTTTTGCAAGGGGGCCAGGGTGGATCACGCGGGGCATTCATGGGGCACTTGCATAAGGGGGATCAGCAGGCTGGGACATGATATGCCTGTCATCTTTGTGGGTCTCGCCCTTGGTACGGGATGTCTGTTTCATAATACAATATCTTGGTGGGCACTCCCTGTCTGGAGAAATGGCTAAGTTCTCCTTTTCCCAGGGTCCCGGTCCCCCACATATATACATATATATAAAGTCTGTATGTATATATATTAATTCTGCAAAGGCTATATATGTATGTGTGTGTGTGTGTGTGTGTGTGTGTGTGTGTGTGTAGTATACATATCAGAAGCCAAGCCGTTCCATTTTACTGATCCTTACAAGTTAAGGTAACTGTTAAACACTTCATTTGGAAGTTACTGTCCTCAAAACTTAGGGTCTTATTTTCTATGGCCCACATGCATTACTCACAATTGAAATCATGGAAAGTGTCTATATATTTTGGTGATATTTACAGTATATTTAGCTTTGACCCCTAATACTATAACTAAATAAATTTCTTCTCAACGTTGAAAATTAAAATAAAATAAAATAAATGAGAAATGCCATGAAGTTGGACTTTAAACAAAAGGAAACTAGTGCTTATAGAATATTTCCTAGATGCCAACCATATCACCTGCATCACCTGTCATCCTGTTGCTTCATCCTCTTAACAACTTCTTCAAAGTTCTTGAAGGTGTCCATGCTGCTCTCTTCCTCCTGTGCAGCTCAGGTGCTAAGTCGTTTGTCATGTTGAGTTCTCAACCTAGGTACACATAACTGCTGCATTCAGAGATGTTTGTTCTGTTGAGAGCAATGGAATGTAAGGAACTAGTCCGTTTCTCATGAACATTGTCTTCGTGAGATTCAACTATAGTCCAACCTTTCCACACTCACGGTTGAAGTCGGCCAGCATTCATGCTGCTTGGCTAATGTTTGGTGTTATTAGAACAATGTTATCAGCAAAGTGGAGGTAGTGTAGTTGCCAACCATCTATCTTCACTCCCATTCCTTCCCATTCCAGTCGTCACATGCCATTCTTGAGGATGGCACTGAAGAGTTTCGGTGAAATGGTATCACCCTTCCGAACCCCTCTTTTTACATCCATGATCACTTCCTTGTAGAATGGTGAGATCCTGGTGGTGAATCCATAATACAGCTTGCAGAGGATCCTGATATACTGAGTTTGAATGGCTTGTTTGGCTAGAGCTTCGATGACCATTTCAGTCTCAACAGAATCAAAGGCCTTCTTTAAATCAATGAACATTAGACAGAGTGGCATCTTGAACTCTCGCGAAAACTCAATGAGCTGGTCACCATATGGATATGGTCGATCGTGCTGAATCCTTTTCACAACCCAGCTTGCTTGCATGGTTGTACTTCGTCTAGTGTTCTGCCAATCCTATTCAGGATGACTCGAGTGAACAACTTGTAAATGATGGACAACAGGCAGATCGGGCAAGAGTTGCCGATGTCCTGATGTCTCCCTTCTTGTACAACAGAACGGTCCTGCTGGCTTTCCATTGGGATGGAAACTTGCATTCAGACAGGTAGCATGTAAAGAGCCGAGCCAGTGTATTGATGAGTACTGGTGGCAGATTCTTCAGATGTTTGGGTCTGACCTTGTCTGGACTGGGTGCTGTACATTTCTTTACTGACAAAATGGTGGTCTCAGATTTCGGAAGGGAGAACGCTGGGACTGACATATCCAATTTGGTATGTGGGCAGGTGGACATGGCTATCAAAGAGATCCGAGTAGAAGTTGTGGATAACCTTCTCCATTGCCCTTCTGGAAGATGTGATAGATCCATCAGGACATCGAAGGGCAGTCATCTAGGTCTTATTGTTGGAAAAGGACAGGCGGGCATTGCAAATACTTTTCCTGGCTTCTGCTGCATTGGCCAACACTGCTGCTCTTCTCTCTTTGAGGTCTTCCTTCATTGCTTCTCTGCACAGCTTTGCGAGCTCAAACGTTAGCTTGTGATTGCCTAAGGTTCGTGCCAAACCACGTTAGCGAATAAGCTCCAGAGTTTCCAAGGGCAGGCATCTTTTTGTGGCTTTCTCACTCTTGGCATTCCTCGCACAGTCATAGAGGTGCTGAACGGTCTATTGTATTCCTCGTCGAAGTTGTCAATGATGGCATCTTCCCATATTGCTGCAATAGTGCCAAACAGCTCCCAATTGGTGATCATTCTGCGAGTTCTCTACTTAAACTTTGCAGCCCTTTCTCTTTGTTCCATGAACTATAATTTCACAAGAAGGAGATGGTGGTCCGATCCCATTTGGAATTTTGGGACAACAGCAACATCGGTCAGGCAAAACCATCAATTGAATATGATGTGGTCAATTTTGTTGTGGAACTGTCCACCGGGAGACTCCCATGTCCAACATTTAGATTCGGCCTTCTGGAACTGCGAGTTACCATGGATGGTCTTGGTTGACGTGATGAACTCAGACAGTCTCTCACCCTGTTTGTTCCATTCTAGGCCGTGGGTCCTGATGTGGAGTTCTTCGGGAGACCTTCTTGGTCTTATCTTGGCGTTAAAATCACTGACAATGACCTTGTAGAATGTGTGGTCTTATTTATAGAACTTCTCCAGCTCTATATAGAACTTCTCAATTTCTTCTTCATTGTAGTTGGATGTTGGTGCATAGACGACGAAGATAGAAACTGCCAGCAATGAGCCATATCTATTCAAATGTAAGCATCCGATTCAGGTTGTTAGGCATTCGAATGAATCTATGCTCATTGTAAAGTTCATGTTGACAAGGACACCAACACCACCAATGCCTCTACTGTTGCATGTTCCGAGGAACAGTTCTTCTCTAGTGTTGTTAATGGTGTGATGTGATGGATGCCTTCTCATCTTGGTCAGTCCAATGACGTACTTGATCTTCTGCACTTGCACCATCAGGGCCTCAATGGACGCTTTCAATGCAGCGTACATGCGTTGAAAGTATATACAGTCATTTTAGTCCTTCTTCATTTTGGTAGTCTTGTTCTGCCCTGAGATTTTAGCAGCCTCTCCTTACTCATCCTTCCCAATGCTGCTGTACTTGGGGCTATTCCAGGGTCAGGGGAATGAGGTCCATTATTGTTAATGTTTTTGATGTATCGCGAATATGCCATAGGTAGCTTGCCAGACTCTGCCATACAGGTGGGATACCCTCAGTAGTTGCCATATATGAGCTCATTTAATTATCACAATAATGCCAATATTGAAAGTGATTCTCTTGGTTCCTCAAGGTAAGACAATGTAGAAATGAAAGAACTGACACTTTAGGCCAGGATTCCAACCTTGGCACCTTGGTGCTGTCAGTTTTATGGTCTTCAATGAACACTGTCCCTTCTTCCATTTATAGTTAAAATACTCCCAGTTTCATTCCCCTGAATCAAGTTGGTGGCAATAACGGTCCACAAGGGAAACAGGCTAAAAGGAGGCAGAACTGTGGCATTTCTTACATAAGCCCTTTCCTTTCTCCTCACTGCGGTTGCCTCTCTTGAGGACTTCTGGAGCTTCTGTTCACCAACAGTTTTGCAGTGTGCAACCATTTCCTTTTTTCAGGAGTGCTACTGAGTGGTGTCAAGAGGTAAGGAATCTCATGGCACAGAAAAGTAATATGCTCTCCCAAGGTCACACAACATGAACAACAGCAGCTGCTGGGGATGGTCTAACCTTGTTTTTTGAGTGACCTAGAGTGCTGGGTCTCTTTATTCTATTAGAATTTATTCATCCAAAGCCACATGGAACCTCATTCCTCGGAACTAGGTCCTTCCTTCCAAATTACTTCCTGGTTACTCTGCGCAGTTTTAAGCTGCTCCAGATAAGAGAGACCCAATGAGGGTTTCTGGTGTAAGCAAATGGGGTTGTTCAGACTTTGACACACACACCCCCACCCCCAACCCTCAGAGGACGCTAGAACCATGCATGGTTGTGCACAATCTCCATCAGGGCCATGGCTGAGACCTGGAAGGTGGCTGCCACTTCAGGACTCCTGACAGGGCACTTGCCGCAGTGGGGACCAAAGGCCACACTCTACTCTCCTTCAATATAAGCCTTTGCCTCAGTGTGAGGCATTCATAACACGGGTCTTTGACACATTGTAACAATTCCACTGTCATCACTGCAGCTAGCAGCCTCCTGATTCTATTTCCACAGTCCACGCTTCAGCTCTCTAGCAGCCCTTCCTGAGAGCTTTCTGAGTCAGATGGTCCCCCGGGAATCCAAGGGAAACTTTCCAGGCGAAGGCACCTGACAGACTGATGCTAATGAAGCCTGTGGCCACCAGCTATTCCTTCTCCAGCTTTGTAGAGACCAAGAAGGCCGTTCTGGGACCCTGACAGGGCCACAAATGTCAAAGTCAAAGTAAGTCAAAGAATCTTGACCCTGCAGTGAGCCCAGATTTGGCTCACCCTCCACCCACAATGGAGTTGGAGCCACAGCATGTGAGGCACCGAGGCCAGGCAGAGCCTGAGTCTCTGCTCACCACAGCAGCTCTCAGCCTCACGGTGCCCTCTTGCAGGAGGCCTCTCTGGTCTTTCCCACTCTGATTCTGCCCTCTGCCCTTCAACTCCAATTTCCCTTCTTTCATGTTTTTGTAGACATTGATGGGAAGCCAGACTCCATGGGCTATTTAATTTGTGTTCTCTTCATGTGGAAAACAGTTCTGGCTGTGTCTGCTGGGAAGGACTCGGGGCTCGGTCCCGTCAGCAGCCACTTTCTGTGCTTCTGCCCAGAGAGCTGGGCCTTTGCCCCACAGGACCAGATGGGTGGCTGATTAGGTCTGGGTTGTTGATTGCATTCCCAGATTCCAGGGTTCACTGGACTAAACCAGGGAGAGGGGAGTTGGCATAGTCTCAGAGGCAGCCGTCTCGTCCCACCCCAGAAGGTGTCATGGCTTCTGCTGGGTGTAAAGGGAAGCAATCCACCAGGTTAGTGTGAATAGCACAAAATCACAACAGGAAGTGCGTTACACTGTTGGGAACAAACATTGTGGAAATTTTTCCCCACAGAAAAAGGGAGGGAAAATATTACATCCTGCCAGACTTTTGTACCAAGGGTTAGATGGGGAAATAATTAGCTAATTTATTTTCTTTTAAGTTTTTGATCTGTCTGTTTTCCATTTCTTCTAACGCACTTCTCCTTAGTATAGTAGTGGTGAGGCCTGTAGGCAGAAAAGTTTATCAGGCCTGCAGTTTAGCAACAGAGTCTCCCTTCAGAGATTTCTTTTTAATGTTTGAAACTTTATTTAATCACGGTCGGGGCTGGAGCAATAGCATAGCGAGTAGGGTGTTTGCCTTGCACACGGCTGACCCGGGTTTGATTCCCAGCATCCATATGGTCCCCTGAGCACCGCCAGGAGTAATTCCTGAGTGCATGAGCCAGGAGTCTCTCCTGTGCAATGCTGGGTGTGACCCAAAAAGAAAAAAAAAATAAAACCACGGTCATTTATAGTACAGCTGTATCAGGTATTCAATGTACCAGCATCAATCCCACCACCATTGCGACCTTCTGTCCATCAGTGTCCCTGGTTTTCCTTCCACCCTCCAAACCTGCACCCTTTAGCAGGTACAAAATAGTTGATTTTATATTGCTTGTTACACCGTACATCTCATAATGGTGTACCCACAACAATTCTCTGAGGATTAACTGAGTGTTAGGTGCCAGTTGAGCCTTTTGCACTATTATTTTCAATCATTGAGTTTAGTGGGTTTCTGTGTAACTCTCCCATCTAATTTGCTGTGCTCCTACTGGGCTGTCAGAACTGTGAAATTTGGGAATGTGTGGTGGCTCTCTGAGTTTCGTTGGGGAACTTGGCTGTTTATATGCCAGAGAAAGCCTGGCGTGGGAGGATTGCTGGGCCTTGCAGCAGGGTGGAGGCTCAGTCCACTCCACAACTTGAGAAGGCTCCAGAGATCTCTGCAGAGCGAGCCTATCTGGGATGACTCAGATGCATTCTCTTTTTGGTCTTTCCTACTACAAGCAGGCAGCAATGAATCTGATAGTCCCGCTTAAATTTTTGGGTTTTTTGCCTCACTCCACATGGAACCTCTTGATATCCCAGGTGGGAGGTGGGACACACACACCTGGTGGTGCTCAGTTGTTACTCCTGCCTCTGCATTCAGGAATTACTCCAGGTGGTGCTCAGGGGGGCCCATATTGGATACTGGGAATTGAACCCTGGTTGGCTGTATGCAAGGCCATTTACCTGCTGTACTATGGCTTTGGTCCCCACCTCTCAATATTCTTTTCACAGTCAAACACATAGTTTGCCATCACTTTTGTTCATATCATGTTGTTTAATGCAACGAGAGGAAGAGCCTGAAATAAGGACTCTGATGTCTCATGCTAGTATATTTTTGGTGGGGAGGTGATTTTAGGAAATAAATGTAAGGGAATGGGGTGATTGAGTTCAAAAACGTTAAGAAAACGGTAAGTTTTGGAAGCAAATAAAAAAGGGATTATTTTAGTGAATAATATTGTAGGGAATCCAGAAGTGGCCTTCCTGTGAAAACTGCTGGAGAATTATGTAGAATATTCTCTAATATTGTCCTCATCAGACTGGAGCGATAGCACAGCAGGTTTAGTGTTTGCTTTGCACGCAGTCAACCCAGGTTTGATTCTTCTGTCCCTCTCGGAGAGCCCAGCAAGTTACTGAGAGTATCCTGCCCGCACAGCAGAGCCTGGCCAGCTACCCATGGCATATTCGATATGCCAAAAACAGTAGCAACAAGTCTCACAATGGAGACGTTACTGGTGCCCGCTACAGCAAATCGATGAACAACTGGATGACAGTGCGACAGTGCTGTTGTCCTCATGACCAACAGAAACCTGGGGCTTTTTTTGTTTATTTGTTTTGCTTTGTGTTTTGGGACCACACCCAGTGGCTCTCAGGGCTCACTCCCTGCTCTGTGTTCAGGAATCATACCCAGCAGGGCTCAGAAGATCCTATGTGGTGTGGGGATTGAACCAGGGTCAGCTGTGTGCAAGGCAAGTGCTCTCCCTACTGTACTATCACCCTGGCCCACATTTGGGTCATTTTTATACGTTTCAATTCTCCTTTTCTTGAGGATTTCTCCCAGAGATGTCGACTCACCAACCCTCTGGACTGTGCTTGTGTGAGAGTCGGACCTGATAGCTATGGCGATAGCTGAAGGCAAGTAAGTTGAGAAAGGCACAGAGAGTTGAAACCCTACTGCATGCAAGGATCACAGGTATAAGATACAACTGAAGTTTACTAGCTCTTCTGCTGCAATCATTCTCATCCATAGGAAAAAGAAATTTAAAACATAGAGGTCTGCACTGGTCTACACAAGAACCTATACAAACAGCCATTAAAAGACATAAGGAAATTGGGTCATGTAGGGAGAAAGAGAGAGGAAAAATTCCTTTGAGTCTTTCTAATAGCCAATGCAAGTATAGTCAACTATACAATCCACAATGTCCCCGAACCAAAGTAAGTCTGTTGTTCAGGCAAACATCACCTTCTCCCTGGTCTGCAGTACAAAGGTTGTGCTCAGTTAGGGGGTCCTAAGGTCCAACGATGAAGGTGGTGCTGGTCATATCTCTATAGAGTCTGATGACTTAGTAGTCAGCCTCAAAACAACATAGCACACAATATACTAGAACTATTGTTTGGACAAAATTATTTTGGTTAAGTGACAGAACCCAGTTCAAGCTAGTCTTTGAGGGGAGTATTTGTTAGCTTGCAAGCTTTGAAGATCATGTGTGAACTTCAAGCAAATTAGGGTCTAAGAATTTTCATATTTTCATTAGAACTCTGTCTACCTATTCCTTAGTCCCATTCTTCTCAATGTGGCTTCATTTTCCAGATGCTCTTTGCCTGCAGATGGAAAGATGGCTCTTGGAATCTCCGGACT